>NC_057814.1:161887786-161899528 GCF_018294505.1 Triticum aestivum | reverse complement strand
CACTGTCATCCAATCGATCGGCTTCAGTTACCAGCTGTAGCGAAGGAATCGCTCGATCGGGTTCAGTTAACAGCCATCGATCGATCGCTCGGGTTCAGTAACGCGTAGCCTGCAGTGCAATCGCTCGGGCTCAGTTAGAGCCCAACGCCTCGCTCGGGTTCAGTTAGAGCCAACGCCTCGCAAACACGCGCATACGTGTACGAG
Organism: Triticum aestivum; assembly: GCF_018294505.1. Lineage (NCBI taxonomy): Eukaryota > Viridiplantae > Streptophyta > Magnoliopsida > Poales > Poaceae > Triticum > Triticum aestivum. The sequence goes on along the minus strand of NC_057814.1, from coordinate 161,899,324 downwards.
AGAAACGCGCATCGCTCGGCCCCCGACCTCCCACCGTAACCGGGAACTCCCCGAAATTTTCCTCCCCCTCGCTTCTACCACGGTTTTTTCCGTCATGGACGGCCCAAAGAATGTCATGCAGCTGCGTCTCCGGCCCACCCAGGACGAAAAGCCCATTTTTTGTCATGATTTTTTGTCATAGAAGTAGGAGCCCACCACATCTATGATGATACCGGGTTTTGTCACAATTATCGTCATAGAAGTGTCATATGTATGACAGAAAAAAATTTCGTTCGGCCCAAAATGTCACGGATGTGTCTTTTTTTTGTAGTGGTTTGGGATAAACCTGAGCATTCTTTATCCCAGTTTTGGGTCCTTCGAAGGAGGTGCTCAGCACAACGAACCAGGCAATCGGACTATAGGGATTTATCACTCTCGCTTAGCCATAGGAGCTTTAGTATGGTAGGCGTAGCCCGTGGTGTCCGGAATACCGTACTAGGGGCTCTATAAGCACCTGATCGGAGAAAAAACTGATCCATCGCACGCTGCATTGGTTATGGCATTATGCGGGAGAAATCCTTAAAGATTTTGTGACCTCTCGAACAGCTGAGCAGCTCTCGCCGTATCATGACAGTCAGTTTTCGGCTTTCTCTACTGAGGTGCTCGTCCGGAAGAACTGGGACACAATCGCAGTTGTTCTCCCAGTGCTACCTTAGCCGATATAGCGGAACGTAAGGTACCAAAAGATGGGAGCCGGGCAAACCCAACTATTGACCCAAGACATGATTCGGAGCTGATGCATATAATGCTATAGGTTTGGGGTGCCGAACTTCCGTGAAGGTGTTCGGACTTTATTGCCATGTTATGGGTAAAACGAAGCCCCTGGCATATTTTAAGGCATATCACTATGTACGGATGCCACTTGACAAAATAATTTCAATAAGAAATAACAGCAGGTAAACGTCATATAAACCCACATGTTGTATTTGAATAGTACGTCTATGCGTATGGGTACAAGTAATGTGATAAAAAAGGAATATGATTGCGGAACCTGCTGAGACCAGGGGGAAGAGGCTGAATGCGGATCCGTAATATAGCCGGATGGTCACTGCGGGGAATGTCTAAGGATTCCCTTACGCGTTCAAGCTGCCTCCGTGTAGCCCGTCCTGGTCGGCGCAAAGGTGAACCTGCGAAGGAAATGTAAGAAATATTTACATGCCGGAGGGCGGTTGAGCCGCTGAGTTCGGCCTGTCCTGGCCTTCGCCGGAGTGTTTAGTCGAGCTCTGGACGAGCCGAGCTATCCTTTCATGAAGTAGTTCGGAGTCCCTTGACGGTGTCCGGGAGCCTGGTCGTCGACTCGAGGTTCGGCTGCGAGGTGCTGCTCGTTGTTTCTGCTGCTAAGGCAGTGGTGTATTTGTTGGTGCCGAGGGAAGGTTCGGCCTTGCCATTAACCATGATGACGCCGCGTGGACCGGGCATCTTGAGCTTACGGTAGGCATAATGTGGCACCGCGTTGAATCGAGCGAACGCGGTTCGTCCGAGCAGTGCTTCATAATCACTGCGGAAAGGGACGATTTCGAAGATTAACTCTTCGATACGGTAATTTTTTGGTGGTCCAAAGACTACCTCAAGGGCAATGGAGCCTTACAGCTAACCTCCACACCTGGTATAATGCCTCTGAAAGTGGCTTCAGTGGGTTTGATCGCCGAATGATCGATGCCCATCTTGCGCATTGTGTCCTGGTAAAGCAGATTTAGACTGCTACCTCCGTCCATAAGGACTCGAGTGAGGTGGAACCTGTCTATTATTGGGTCGAGGACTAGTGCGGCTGGATTGCCCTGATTGGCGTTCACCGGATGATCCGTGCGGTTGAAGGTGACCGGCCCTAGTTTATATTTTGGGACGACTAGTTTCGTTGAGTCGCCATCCCTAAGGGTGCATATCTGGTCCGAGTTGGTAAGTTGGGTGGTATTTACCACATTCACCGATTGAATATGCAGGGGAAATTTCTTCTGCCCACCTGTGTTCGGTGATCTGGGCTCTTTGTCGCTATCGTCGCTTTGAGACCCCCCCTTCATCTTTGGCGCCTGCCCTGCCGGCTTGTTTGAAGACCCAGCATTCTCTGTTGGTATGGGTGGCTGGCGTTTCTGGGGTGCCATGAATTTGGCATTGGCGATCGAGTATGCGGTCCAGACTGGATGGATCCGGATTTTTATTTTTGGGTGGCCCTTTCCGCTGACCGGGCTTTGAGCTCCTGAACCCGGCATTAACTGCCGTATTTTCGGCGTTTTCACCATATTTGCGGCGCTTGTGTTTGTTGCGTCGTGGTTTGCCATTGCTATCCCTGGCTTCTGATATGCCAGACTTGCTTGCTGTATTGGTACTACGAGCCAACCAGCTATCTTCACCCGCGCAAAAGCGGGTCATAAGTGTCGTGAGGGCTGCCATGAATTTTGGCTTCTCTTGGCCGAAGTGCCGGGCGAGCCATTCGTCACGGATAGTATGCTTAAATGCCGCTAAGGCCTCTGCATCCGGACAGTCGACTATTTGGTTCTTCTTGGTTAGGAACCGGGTCCAGAATTTCCTGGCCGATTCCCCTGGCTGCTGAGTTATATCACTTAAATCGTCAGCGTCCGGCGGTCGCACATAAGTGCCCTGGAAATTGTCCAGGAATGCCTCTGCCAGGCTCTCCCAACTTCCGATGGAGTTTGCCGGCAAGCTATTGAGCCAATGCCGAGCCGGCCCTTTGAGTTTTAGCGGGAGATACTTGATGGCATGTAGGTCATCCCCGCGGGCCATGTGAGTGTGGAGGAAGAAGTCTTCTATCCATACCACGGGGTCTATAGTACCATCATATGATTCAATGTTTACGGGTTTAAACCCTTCTGGGAATTCGTGATCCATTACTTCATCAGTGAAGCATAGGGGGTGTGCGGCGCCTCTGTGCCGGGCTATATCACGACACAGTTCATACGAGTCTTGTCTGCCATGTTCGGCTCGGCCGGACTTGCTTTTAGTGTATCCGGCGTGACGATCATCGTCACGTGTTGGTGCGCGCCCCCGTGATCCGTAGATCGATCTTGCATGTTTTGCCTTGTTTTCCAATACGTCTCACAGGTCCTGCGTGTTGCCCCGAGCCTTGGTATTTTTGTTTGAGTGGCGGCGGGGTGCGGGCAGGACTTCGGGCTGATATGCCTCTTTGTCTCGGCCACGAGGTGGCCGATCTGCCGCATCATACGCTGGTGGTGTATGTTTTAATGCTTCCTCCTCGAGTCGAGGTAGAAACCTGCGCTTTGGGTAACTCTTGGTTGGGCGCTCGAGTTCGTATTCCTGCCAGGACTCCAGTCCATCTATCCGCTAGCAGGTCTTAATCAGCTCGAAGCTGTTGTTGCTTTTTCTGCAGGCTGTTTGTTGTGGCTATAAGCCGGCGCTTGAAGCGCTCCTGCTCGACGGGATCCTCAGGCACGACAAATTCTTCGTCGCCGAGGCTCACTTCGTCTTCGGAGAGAGGCATGTAATTGTCATCCTCTGATTCTCCGTTTGCTGCCTGTTCCGGAGGGCTAGCTTGCTCATCCTCCCGCTCAAGGTCTGGCTGGAGGGGATTATCGTCGTCTTCGGCACTATCCGGAGCGTCATTGTCTCTTGTGCCGGTATCGCTGCTTTTGCTATGGCGAGACTTAGAGCGGCGCCGCTGACGTCGGTGCTTGGGTTGCTTCTTGGAGGGATTATCCTCCGTTGTCTTGTCGCCATCCCCTTCTTTGGGGGTGTCCACCATGTATATGTCATACGATGAGGTGGCCGTCCAGCGCCCTATGGGCGGTGGTTCTTGCTCGTCTCCTACATCGTCGTCCATACCGTCGATGTCTTCGGAGCCAAAGTCGAGCATGTCGGTTAAATCGTCGACAGTGGCTACTAAGTGGGTGGTGGGTGGGGCGCGAATTTCTTCGTCGTCCGCATCCCATTCTAGCCGGACATAGTTCGGCCAAGGGTCTCCCGACAGGGAGAGAGACTTCAACGAGTTTAATACGTCGCCAAAAGGCGAGTGCTGAAAGATATCCGCGGAGGTAAACTCCATGATCGGTGCCCAATCGGATTTGATGGGCACGGACACAAGCGGCTCGGAGTCCGTAGCCGGGGACGAATCCAACGGTTCGGCAACACGGGTCTCGTAGGAGGTAAGGTCAGTATTCGGCGCTATCGCCGCTGATTGTGCGGCCTCCCTGGAGGGTCCATCCACCCGTCCACAGATGGCGCAATTTGTTCCGGATTGAGGGCCGGAGTAGTTGCAGGTGTGATCTCCCGAACACAGTCCGACGGAAGAACTAAATCATGCTCGTCGTGATTGTGCGGCGCACCTGACATGGGCTCGAAATCCGTCGAAGATCAAGTCTCCGCGGATGTCGGCAGTATAGTTCAAGTTTCCAAACCTGACCTGATGGCCAGGGGCGTAGCTATCGATCTGCTCCAGATGGCCAAGCGAGTTAGCCCGCAGTACGAAGCCGCCGAATACGAAGATCTGTCCGGGGAGGAAAACCTCACCCTGGATCGCATCGTTGCCATCGAGTTGTCCGATGATCGAAGGAGCCATCAAGCCTTACGGTGACGGCACAGTGGAACTCTCAATGAAAGCATCAATGTCGGTGTCAAAACCGGCGGATCTCGGGTAGGGGGTCCCGAACTGTGTGTCTAAGGCGGATGGTAACAGGAGGCGGGGGACACAATGTTTACCCAGGTTCGGGCCCTCTCGATGGAGGTAATACCCTACTTCCTACTTGATTGATCTTGATGATATGAGTATTACAAGAGTTGATCTACCACGAGATCGTAGAGGCTAAACCCTAGAAGCTAGCCTATGGTATGATTGTTGTTGTCCTACGGACTAAACCCTCCGGTTTATATAGACACGGAGGGGGCTAGGGTTACACAGAGTCGGTTACAAGGGAGGAGATCTACATATCCGTATCACCAAGCCTGCCTTCCACGCCAAGGAGAGTCCCATCCGGAAACGGGACGAAGTCTTCAATCTTGTATCTTCATAGTCCAACAGTCCGGCTGAAGGATATAGTTCGGCTGTCCGAGGACGCCCTAATCCAGGACTCCCTCACCAGATGCCAGGGACCCTGGCGTCTCGCCCCTGGACTCCGCAAAACTTCCTTTTGCGCTTTCCAAAAACGTCGTGGGATTTCCCCTTTGGCCCAGATAAAGTGTTCTCGTGCCCAAACATTTCGGGAAACATCAGGAACCCCTTCCGATGGATTCCGGAACCCGTCCGGAGATTAAACACTACTATCCACATATCAATCTTTACTTCCGGACCATTCCGGAGTTCCTCATCATATCTGTGATCTCATCCGAAACTCTGAACAACATTCGGTCACCAACATACATAACTCATAGTACTATATCGTCAACGAACGTTAAGCGTGCGGACCCTACGGGTTCGAGAACTATGTAGACATGACCGAGACACCTCTCTGGTCAATAACCAATAGAGGAACCTGGATGCCCATATTGGCTCCTACATATTCTATGAAGATCTTTATCGGTCGAACCGCATAACAACATACGTTGTTCCCTTTGTCATCGGTATGTTACTTGCCCGAGGTTCGATCGTCGGTATCTCAATACCTAGTTCAATCTCGTTACTGGCAAGTCTCTGTACTCGTTTCGTAATACATCATCCCGCAACTAACTCATTAGTTACAATGCTTGCAAGGCTTATCGTAATGTGTATTACCGAGTGGGCCTAGAGATACCTCTCCAACAATCGGAGTGACAAATCCTAATTTCGAAATACGCCAACTCAACAAGTACCTTCGGAGACACCTGTAGAGCACCTTTATAATCACCCAGTTACATTGTGACATTTGGTAGCACATAAAGTGTTCCTCTAGTAAACGGGAGTTGCATAATCTCATAGTCATAGGAACATGTATAAGTCATGAAGAAAGCAATAGCAACATACTAAACGATCAAGTGCTAAGCTAACGGAATGGGTCAAGTCAATCACATCATTCTCCTAATGATGTGATCCCGTTAATCAAATGACAACTCGTGTCTATGGCTAGGAAACATAACCATCTTTGATCAACGAGCTAGTCAAGTAGAGGCATACTAGTGACACTCTGTTTGTCTATGTATTCACACATGTATCATGTTTCCGGTTAATACAATTCTAGCATGAATAATAAACATTTATCATGAAATAAGGAAAAAAATAATAACTTTATTTATTGCCTCTAGGGCATATTTCCTTCATATATATATACCCCATCGCCGCAGCAGAGCACTCCACAGTGCTCTATTTTTTGCTGGCCGGCGAGGGGGAGGGCATTTGGGTGCGCTAGCTCACCTCCTATGCACATGAGGTGTTCGATGAAATGCCTGAGCCACACTAGTTAAGCCTTCTCCTCTCGAAGCTCGACCTCCGAGCTCCATTTTTCCCGAGATTTCTCTAGGTTTATATTAGCGGCCCGTCACGCCCCGTCCCCGTCTTCACCGCCGTCGATCGCCCGCGGCGATCTCGTCGTCGGCACCACCGTGGTGAGCCTCTTGTTCTTATCTTCTTTCTGAAAGAAAAAAAAAATCTTACTTTACATAGATACTTGTCTAATTTTCTTACTTTTGACACACATAATTATATATAGCACGCAGATGAACCGGCAATGGATGTACGGTGACAGACACACCTCCGAATACATTAAGGGCGTGCATGATTTTCTCGAAGTTGCTGAGGCAAACAAGCAGAATGGTTTTATGTGTTGTCCATGCCCTAAATGTGGGAATACGAAGTCTTACTCTGACCGGAAAATTCTTCACACCCACCTGCTTTACAAGGGTTTCATGCCACACTATAATGTTTGGACGAGGCACGGAGAAATAGGGGTTATGATGGAAGACGGCGAAGAAGAAGACGACAATGACAACTATGTGCCCCCTGAATACGGTGATGCTGCAACGGGGGAAGCTGCTGAAGATCAAGAGGAACCAGACGATGTGCCCGATGATGCTGCAACGGGGGAAGCTGCTGAAGATCAAGAGGAACCAGACGATGTGCCCGATGATGATGATCTCCGCCGGGTCATTGTCGATGCAAGGACGCAATGCGAAAGTCAAAAGGAGAAGCTGAAGTTCGATCGCATGTTAGAGGATCACAAAAAAGGGTTGTACCCCAATTGCGAAGATGGCAACACAAAACTCGGTACCGTACTGGAATTGCTGCAGTGGAAGGCAGAGAATGTTGTGCCTGACAAAGGATTTGAGAAGCTACTGAAAATATTGAAGAAGAAGCTTCCAAAGGATAACGACTTGCCCGACAGTACGTACGCAGCAAAGAAGGTCGTATGCCCTCTAGGATTGGAGGTGCAGAAGATACATGCATGCCCTAATGACTGCATCCTCTACCGCGGTGCGTACAAGGATTTCAACGCATGCCCGGTATGCGGTGCATTGCGGTATAAGATCAGATGAGATGACTTTGGTGATGTTGACGGCGAGCCCCGCAGGAAGAGGGTTCCTGCGAAGGTGATGTGGTATGCTCCTATAATACCACGGTTTAAACGACTGTTCAGAAACAAAGAGCATGCCAAGTTGATGCGATGGCACAGTGAGGACCGTCAGAAAGACGAGAAGTTGAGAGCACCCGCTCACGGGTCGCAGTGGAGAAAAATTGAGAGACAGTACTGGGCTGAGTTTGCAGGTGACCCAAGGAACGTATGGTTTGGTTTATGCGCGGATGGCATTAATCCTTTCAGGGAGCAGAGCAGCAATCACAGCACCTGGCCCGTGACTCTATGTATGTATAACCTTCCTCCTTGGATGTGCATGACGCGGAAGTTCATTATGATGTCAGTTCTTATCCAAGGCCCTAAGCAACCCGGCAACGACATTGATGTGTACCTAAGGCAATTAGTTGAAGAACTTTTACAGCTGTGGAATGGAAACGGTGTACGTACGTGGGATGAGCACAAACAGGAGGAATTTAACCTGCACGCGTTGCTATTTGTAACCATCAACGATTGGCCCGCTCTCAGTAAACTTTCAGGACAGACAAACAAGGGATACCACGCATGCATGCACTGTTTAGCTGACACCGAAAGTATATACCTGGACAAATGCAGGAAGAATGTGTACCTGGGCCATCGTTGATTTCTTCCGACCAACCATCAATGTCGAAAGAAAGGCAAGCATTTCAAAGGCGAGCCAGATCACCGGAAGAAGCCCGCCATGCATACTGGTGATCACATACTTGCTATGCTCAATGATTTACATGTAATCTTTGGAAAGGGTCCCAGCGGACTAGTTGTTCCGAATGACGCTGAGGGACGCGCACCCATGTGGAAGAAGAAATCTATATTTTGGGACCTACCCTACTAGAAAGACCTAGAGGTCCGCTCTTCGATCGACGTGATGCACGTGACGAAGAACCTTTGCGTGAACCTGCTAGGCTTCTTGGGCGTGTATGGGAAGACAAAAGATACAACTGAGGCACGGGAGGACCTGCAACGTTTGCATGAAAAAGACGGCATGCCTCCAAAGTAGTATGAAGGTCCTGCCAGCTACGCTCTTACCAAAGAGGAGAAGGAAATCTTCTTTGAATGCCTGCTTGGTATGAAGGTCCCGACTGGCTTCTCGTCGAATATAAAGGGAATAATAAATATGCCAGAGAAAAAGTTCCAGAACCTAAAGTCCCATGACTGCCACGTGATTATGACGCAACTGCTTCCGGTTGCATTGAGGGGGCTTCTGCCGGAAAACGTCCAATTAGCCATTGTTAAGCTATGTGCATTCCTCAATGCATTCTCTCAGAAGGTGATCGATCCAGAAATCATACCAAGGCTAAGGAGTGATGTGGCGCAATGTCTTGTCAGTTTTGAGCTGGTGTTCCCACCATCCTTCTTCAATATCATGACGCACGTCCTAGTTCATCTAGTTGACGAGATTGTCATTCTGGGCCCCGTATTTCTACACAATATGTACCCCTTTGAGAGGTTCATGGGAGTCCTAAAGAAATATGTACGTAACCGCGCTAGGCCAGAAGGAAGCATCTCCATGGGCCATCAAGCAGAGGATGTCATTGGGTTTTGTGTTGACTTCATTCCTGGCCTTAAGAAGATAGGTCTCCCTAAATCGCGGTATGAGGGAAGACTGACTGGAAAAGGCACGTTTGGAGGGACTCAATAATATGCAGGGACGGGCATTCTTGGTCTCAAGCACACTACATAGTTCTACAGAACTCTACCTTGGTGACCCCGTATGTCGATGAACACAAGAACAGTCTGCGCTCCAAACACCCGGAGCAGTGCGACGACTGGATTAGATGTGAACACATCAGGACTTTCAGCAGTTGGTTGGAAACACGTCTCAGAGGTGACAACACTATTTGTGATGAGCTGTACTCGTTGTCCAGGGTACCATCTTTGATTGTATTGACTTACAAAGGATACGAGATAAATGGGAATACATTTTACACGATCGCCCAAGATCAAAAGAGCACCAACCAAAACAGCGGTGTCCGCTTTGATGCAGCAACTAAGAGGGGAAAGGACACATATTATGGTTACATAGTGGACATATGGGAACTTGACTACGGACATGATTTTAAGGTCCCTTTGTTTAAGTGCAAATGAGTCAATCTGTCAGGAGGCGGGGTACAGGTAGACCCACAGTACGGAATGACAACAGTGGATCTAAACAATCTTGGGTACACTGACGAACCGTTCGTCCTAGCCAATGATGTGGCACAGGTTATCTATGTGAAGGACATGTCTACCAAACCGAGAAAAAGAAAAGATAAGGAAGCAAATACATCATACGATGAGCCAAAGCGCCACATAGTTCTTTCAGGAAAAAGGGACATCGTGGGAGTGGAGGGCAAGACAGACATGTCTGAAGATTATGAAAAGTTTCATAAAATTCCTCTCTTCAAAGCCAAGGCTGACCCAAGCATCCTGATAAATGATGAAGATTATCCATGGTTACGGGCAATAAGCAAAGGACAGAAGCGAAGAAAAAGTGAAGACTTTCTCTCCACAACTATTATGATGATACCATGCCAACTTTCAACCTTTTCGTAGTTCATTTGAAATGCCTGTTGTAACAGACGAGTTTCCGTATGAAACCCTGATACTTCGAAAGAGATTGTCCGTTTTGTACACGAAGTGCATCCAGTTTTTGCCGTAACCCTCTCAACTTTATTGCACATGCTATGTGGGTGAAATGATGATACCATGCCAACTTTCAACCTTTTCAGAGTTCATTTGAAATGCTTTTCAATTTCAGGGTCTTATAGCTCAAAATAATCAATAAATGCATGAAAAATAACAAATGAAGTCAGAAAGGGTCGAAAATTGATGGTGTGGCTTTGAATGGTGCATTTTGAACACACAAAAAGTCAGGAGTTCAAATAAGTTTTAAAAAATGAAATCCCTTTGTAACAGACGAGTTTCCGTATGAAATCCTGATACTTCGAAAGAGATTGTCCGTTTTGTACACGAAGTGCATCCAGTTTTTGCCGTAACCCTCTCAACTTTCTTGCACATGCTATATGGGTGAAATGATGATATCATGCCAACTTTCAACCTTTTCAGAGTTCATTTGAAATGCCTTTCAATTTCAGGGTCTTATAGCTCAAAATAATCAGTAAATGCATGAAAAATAACAAATGAAGTCAGAAAGGGTTGAAAATTGATGATGTAAGTAGAAACCAAATAAAATAAAATAAACTTTAATAAAATATATAAGTAGAAACAAAACAAAATAAAATAAAATAAAATAAACTTTAATAACATAAATAAAATTTATGGACCTAAAATTACCAAAGTATTTTCCGTTCAAAACATTATAAGCAAAAAGAATTTTCCTGAAATAAATAAAAGAGCAACAGTAAGTATTTTGTTGTAAGTAGAGACAAAATAAAATAAATAAAGCAAAAAATAAAAGAAAAACTGGGAAAAAATAAAAAAATGCCACCTACTAGGCCACCACGGCCTGAATACGACTAGAAACCCTTCCATGGGCGAGGATTCAGGCCCGCAGAAGGCCCAGCAGGCCCACAGGCATAGCAGCGCGAGATTAGGCCCAGAGGCCTGCAATTCAGAGGAGTTCAATGGAGATGGCGGGGCAGGGCTTATAAACAGGTCCGGCCTCTCCTCGGCTAGCGAGGTGGGACTAAACATCCCACCGCACCGTGACTTTGGAAGGTGCAGGACATTGGTCCCGGTTGGTGCCACGAACCGGTACCAATGCACACCTTTGGTCCCGGTTCGGGGCACCAACCGGGACCAATCCCCCCCCCCTTTAGTCCCGGTTGGTGCCACGAACCGGGACCAAAGGCCTCTGCTTCCCGCCCTTTGGGCTGCTGAAAAGAAACCTTTGGTCCCGGTTGGTGGCACCAACCGGGACTAAAGGTGGCGTTGGTCCCGGTTGGTGCGACGAACCGGGACCAAAGCCTTTGCTATATAAGAAACACTTGGCAAAAATTCAGAATTTTCATTGCCAGTTGCCCCCGACGACGCCGACCTCTTCGACGCCGCCAGGCTGCCCCGCCGCCGTCGCCAT
>NC_057814.1:161879156-161887170 GCF_018294505.1 Triticum aestivum | reverse complement strand
ACCGTCGTCGCCGGCCACGCCCCCCACCGTGGCCGTCGCCGACGCCCTCGCCGCCCCCGCCGTCGCCCTCGCCGGCTGCCCCCAATGTGAGCCGCCGCCGCGCCACGGCTCTGTTCAATACTTATTTTATATAATGTGTATTTTTTTTGTTCATTGCATTTTTTCATATATATAATGTATATATGTATGTGGTAGCTGTATGATGAATGGATGTGGCTATGTATGTATGAATATAATGTTCATAGCATTTTTTTGTTTATATATCTTTTTTTCCTATATGTATTAATTTTTATTTAGGTTGTTAGTAGATATCGATTTTAGGTTAGTGCATTTTAGGTTAGTGTAGAGGAAAAAGTAAAATTAGTAAGTACTACTTGATTTTAGGTTAGTGCTTAGTAGTTGAACTCGTTGATTAGTTGATTTAATAAAACTACTTTATTTTACTATATATAGAAGTAGTTTATTTTTTGTAAGTACTACTTTATTTTATTAATAGTAGGTGCTTAGTAGTTGAACTAGTTGATTTAATAAAACTACTTTATTTTACTATATATAGAAGTAGTTTATTTTTAGTAAGTACTACTTTGTTTTATTTATAGTAAGTGCTTAGTAGTTGAACTAGTTGATTTAATAAAACTACTTTATTTTACTATATATAGAAGTAGTTTATTTTTAGCAAGAAAATTAATAGAACTAGTTTATTTTTCTAGTTCAACCAATTATTCCCGCATCGACGTCGACGATGCCTATCCCGCATCCTCGTCGTCGACTCGGCGAAGGAGGCCGGCTTGATCAGAGGGGCCATGCCCGGGACCGGGCTCCGCCGGGCTGGTATTGGGAGGTGCTACCTTCCGGGGGCGTAGGTTGGTGAGGAGTCAGCCCATCGTTGACCCGATCCTTGTTTGGTGGCAGTCGCGTGGGCCAGTGACGGTGCCGAGGCTTCCGGACACCGCGGAGATGGTACGTCACCGTGTCAGCGAGGAGGACGAGCACGTCCATCGCTACATGGTTGCGTTGGAGGGCAGGTTCGACAATACCTGGCAGGTTCTTCAGGGATCTCACTGGAGCTATGATCCTGTGATGGTTCCTTCTCTTTGGGTGTCCACCGCCCGCGTCGATACCCGTCGGGCGCTACGGTTCTAACTGTATTAGCGATGCTATATGTATGATAGTATTCGAGGTGTATTAGTGATAATATTCGACGATGTACGGACGCAAGAGATGATGTAGTTTTGCTTATAATTGAATGCATGCTAATTTGAATACTACTTTATTTTACGATTTGGTTTTGCTTATTGAATGCTCAAATTGGAAAAGTACTCCTACTTTGAATTGTAAAATTGCATAGCACTATGCAAGGCGTATGCATTTGATTAGTTGATAGCTTATAGTGTTTTTGTTTTTGCAGAAATCTAGGAGCCCCCTCCATCATCCCCGCCGTCGTCCCCGTCACCGACCCCCCTCCGACCTCGAGGTGAGACCAGCCAAATCTCCATGTCAATATGAGTCCTATAAGATATTTTTAAATGTTTTTGCTCATATATTCAACCATTGAAATGTAATGGCCATCTAGTCTGAATGCTCATATGATGTAGATAAAAACATGTATATTTCCGTTTCAGCAAATTTCAGGCGCTCGGTATGTCCTTTTTTAGAAAGATAATTAAATGATATTTCGGGTTGGCTTTAAGTCTGTCGAGTCTCCACCATATATGAGAGGACGAAGAATCCCGACTGTTGTCGTGGGGGTAGCTTCTCCTTCGTTCCGGTGTGCTAGACAATTTGGTGTAATGCACTCGGGAATGAAAGGAGGAGCTACCATCACCGACGGTCGCAAATGTCACAGAGGAATCAGTGAGGGAGAGTCTGCACCATATATATATATGAGAGGACGAAGAATCCCGACTGTTATCGTGGGGGTAGCTTCTCCTTCATTCCCGTGTGCTAGACAACTTGGTGTAATGCACTTGGGAATGCAACGAGGAGCTACCATCACCGACGGTCGAATATGTACACCACCTGAGCTGAGTGTTTTCAAGAAAAGACTCGACAGACCGATAGTCAGCCCGTGATGAATAGTAATGATCTAATTTAGGTTTTTTTATAGTACATATATTTAATTGTACAAGTTTAATATTTGAATTATGAACATAGGAAATGTCGTACTTGGGGGACGAAAGTCTCCCAGGGGAGTGCGACTGGTGCCACGACGACCGAGGTCTGTGTGACAGGCCTCACCTGGACGAAGATCGGTTCTTCAGTATTAAGCTGGAGGAGACCTTCGATGTTGAAATGGTACGCAACGACGACAAGTGTTTTTTTCGTAATTAAGCACGACTTCAACTATTTCAACGTGTAATTTTCATCTTTTACAATTCGACTAGCTTATCCCATGCCATGCAAGACGCTATGTCTTGGAGAGGATGGGTTTTAAAGACCATGAAAGTTTCGAAACAAAGAAAATTCACCTAAGGACCCATCATGGTGTGGATTTTGAAGTAAAGTTGTATAATTCTGAGAGTGTAACCCATTTTGGTTGCAAAAAATGGGAAGCACTTTGCAAGATGTATGGTTTTCATGAGGATATGCTTGTCATCATGGATCTTGGTAATCCTGAAATCGAGCAAGACAATATACACATTTGGGTCCTTGTTGATACGCCTCCAGTTCTACCGCTATGTGAGTTTCTCAGACATAGTTATTAGCTAATTTATATTGTTCATTTCAAAATAGTTGACAGCTTATTTTCATTCTTCAAAGAATGTGCGGAAGATGGTAGACAGAACCTACTACACCGAAGGCTCCGAATTAACTTGTCAGGAGAAAAATTATCTGATCGCATTTTGTACTGATCTTGAGAATTACAATATCTACAATCAAACTCCTCAATATTATGGTCAATACGTGCTACTAGTGCACGTGTTGAACTACGGTAACTACTATGGAGATACCCTGGTAAGATTTTTTACTATTACATCTTTTGCATACTTCTAAAACTAGTACATCATTGCTAACTATGAAGTTATTACTATGTTTTTCAACAGATAATCCCAGAGGATTGTGTGCCTCATTTGATGTATCAGAATGGTAGCCTTGATGTTTTGAACATACAGCCAGGTCATCCTACGAATCTCAACTGTCCATACCGGATTTCTAAAAGAAGTGGAGACATGAAAATCAAAGAATGGAAAAAAAATATGGACAGTCGCAAGGAGGTTTTTGAAAGCAAAAGGAAGTGAAGCGCAAGAATTGGAGACATGATGATCTCCATTCTCCATAATGGAGAGTCAGGGTCTATATTGTTTTATGCTATTTTATCTTAAAGAGGGTATTTAGGTCCTACCTAATACTGATGATCATGTGCTAAGAACAATTAAGTAGGGTTGGTTCGATGACTATGAGGATGATGATCATATGACTTGTTATTAATAACGAGTAGAAGTTGTATGATGATGATTAGTAGGACTTATTATTATAATGATGCATGATGTGAGCATGAAGAGTTATTATATATCAGTGGGTGAAATGAACATGGATTGGATTGAAGTGAAGGCAACATGCATGTGGTGCATGTCGAAAGTAGTACTAATCTCCAAACTTGATCAAGTTAGGATTAGTATTACTTTCGACATGCACCACATGTTGCCTTCACTTTAATCTAAGCCATGTTTAGGCATAGCAGTAGCGTTGGTAAACCAAGCACGGAAATAAGAGATGGCACTTCTCTCTGTTAGCTAGCTAACACACCCTAAATTACCCCCTAAACCACCCCTTTCAGAAAAGAAAAAAAAACCTCAGCTCCTGCCAGCTGCTAACGCGTGGATGCCTATTGGTCCTGGTTGGTGAAACAAAAACCTCAGCTCCTGCCAGCTGCTGACGCGTGGATGCCTATTGGTCCCGGTTGATGCCACCAACCGGGACTAAAGACCCTCCTGCCTGGGCTCGCAGCACCGGCCACGTGGAGGCCCATCTGTCCCGGTTCGTGTAAAAACCGGGACTAAAGGCCTAGGGCTTTAGTAACAACCCTTTAGTCCCGGTTCAAAAACCGGGACAAATGGGCCTTACGAACCGGGACAATAAACCCTTTTTCTACTAGTGAACGAATGCGGTCGAGCATCTTTTATCATGACGTCTTGAACGTAATGTGATGCATGCTGGTGTCGGTTGTATCTTAGAGTCTGCGTTTTGCCCAACCTATATATAAAGTCTACTGGTGGATCAGTGATTGCTTCAGTGCCCACTTGTTTGTGGGCTAGGTTCTTCTAGCCTTCTACTAGGTACAATGTCCCCCCGAAGAAGCAGGAAATATCATGGTATTTGTTGCTCGGCACAGAAAAATAATGTAATATGGTTGGTTTTTATGATCTTAAACGGCTGGATCAAATCGGCACATATTGGAACTTTGAGCAAGGGACGTCCGACGTGAATTCACACAATATGTTCATTGAGTTAATTCGGACCCACTCAAAATGCAAGAAAATTACTCTGAATACGAAGTGAATGTCATATTCAGTGAAATCCTACTAGAAATCAGACTGGCCATAATGGATAGTAACATAGACTAGTAACATACACATGATACTAGTCTATGTTACTACCTCTATAGTGGGGAGTAACATATGTGTGATAACATGTAACACTTCATTTATTAGGCTATAGACTCATTTTATGTTGATATGTGTGATGTTACTCATACTACTAGTAACTAGCTATGTTACCACTGTCCTTCATTTATTCATTTATTGCTTGCCACATCATCTATCTAGATATGTGTGATGTTACTATCTATGTTACTCCCACTATGGGTAGTCGCAACACACATGACACGAATCGTGCAGTATTTGGATGCTTCACCACTGGTGGAGTTGTGGGGCACGGCTATACAAAGAAGTTGCTGGACCTCTTTGATTTGTGCAAGCTTTACTGAAAGATTTGGTTGGTGCCAAAGTAGCCGTTGGAAAAAAGAATTTAATTTCCATGAGGTTGGACTTTTCCCCAGAAATGCATGCAAAATATGTGGTATATGTTTTTTAACACAAATTAAGTATGTGAGCATACAAGTGTAGTCACCATTTCTCCAGGTTGTCGAAAATGCACGCACATCGGACTATGGACTTAGGTGCAAATTAAGTTTGTTTTAGAGTACTTATAGATCTGTATATGATCGTATTCAAAATAATATAATACTCTCTTCGTCCAAATTACTTGTCTTAGATTTACCTATACACGGTTGCATGTAGATACGTTTTAATAATTTGGGACGGAGGTAATAGTATGTATACCGTTGATGTCTTGTCTGCGGAGGTATGCTCTCGGTGATCGTGTGTGAGAGGTGTAACTAGTACTGGTATAATGTACTTTCCTAGGAAGATTGTTATGGTATTTATTCATGCAAATTAAATTAGACAAGATCTACAGCAAAAAATTGTATGAAAAACAAACAGAATCCTTGTAAATCCCAAAGGAACCTTCATTTTTCTCCCCACATGCCTAGCTGGCTACGCGTTACATCTCTCACAAAGCTAGTAGTGTGGACCTGTCTTTTTGCGAACGAGAACGGTGGTGTCGCCGGTGTGAAAACAATTGAACCGTGGAAGTTCTCGTACTACATGTCAAAGCAACAGCATTTCTACGGTGTCAACTGTGCACCGACTCAACCGTGTGGTGCACACGCCACCGCGCACACGCGCATGCGCATGTTGCATAGCCCTCACTGCTCAGGCGCTACATACATAGGTGCTCAGGTGTCAACCGGCCGGCAATGGAGACCGGGACGACTGAGACGAATGCATGGGGCCGAGCACCAGCGTCTTCTACCTTCTGAGGCTGGCAGTTCTTATCGTGGTGCAGGGGGTGAAACACTGCCAATGTGGTTATACTAGTCGTCGTTAGGAAAATCAAACAAGTGTACCGACTTGAATGAATTCCAACGTATTCCAGGAACGGGCTTGACTCGTTTTCCTTCCCTTTTCTCCATGCATGCCACATTCCTCGAGACGGTATGGCTACGTGTCACACGTCGCAATTACGCCAGCTGTACGGCGTACATGTGAACGTCTCCTTGCTCGGACCAGACACGTACCCTGGCCGGTGTGGACCGGCCGTGGAAAAATACAGCGGTTTCCCATGCATGCCACGTTGGGAAGAGGTCATGTGTCAAACGAAAATTCTAAACGCACGGACTGGTTACTGGGTTTTACGGGCATATTCCAAACTAACCTTCTCTCCCTTCCTGATTTTCAGTGGGGGCGAACACCATGCTCCATGCATGTCTGGTCTCGGTACTGCCTAACTCTTCAAGTGGTACACCTCTCCTCAGTCTTCATCCCCTCTCCACCCCCTTTTGACTCCTCACATGCCATCGCCAGCCACAGATAAAGCCGAACTCCCACATGCACGACGCTACTCCTAGTCCTAGGTGTGCTGCTGTCAGTCTATCACCATGCAAGCTCCATTGACATATCGCACCAGAGATCACTGCCACGCATGTATGCAGTGACCAACATATCTGCTCCAAAGATAAGTACCAAACTGACAACAGATTAAGCCGAAAGGCATAACGAGAAAATGCATTATTTACGCCGAATTTCGTATGGTAGCGGCAACCAGTGGAGCAATTAGATAGCGCACTGTTCCCGTGACATGAAAACATCAATAACGCACCGCACATGCACTGCAGGATTTATCGATCAGCCCGAAAAGGAAAAAATGCTCCCATTCGATCCGTGATCGATGTTTGTTGCGGCCGTACGGCCATATGCATTTTTCAAAATTCTGAACCTACTCAACAATTCGTACGTACTACAGTATATCACTAGTTCCGTTTTGAGGGGAACAAAGGACGAGGTGCTGGTAAACCACTCTTTTATCAGCTTCTGCTTTTGCCCGGGCGGACGCGCTTTGGTGAGTGATGATCCGAAAGCATCTCGTTTCACATTGCATCTCTCTCCTGCCAGCGAAGCGCCTAGTTGGCGACCACTTGGACACTCGATCGTATCATGGATGCCCCCATGAATTCAGAGAATGTGCGTGCAAAGGCTCCCTAGGTTGCAATTTAAAACACCCATACGGTCTTGTCATCGCCAAGTAGAGAATTTTTGTCAAAAAAACCAACTGCCCAACAAAATTGAACAAAAAGACTACTTTTAGATGAAATTAACAGAAAAGACGACCCCAACCGTGACGGCAGGCATGCCAGCTGACGCGTGGCACCTGCCGTCACATGGCCTGGCGGCAGCAGGCGCATAGCAGCCAGCAAGCACCCAAGAACGGAATGACGGCTGCATGTGCTCCCTGCCGCTTAGTGGGGTGGCGGCAGGATTGTTTGTCTGCCGCTAGTTTCATCTATGTTTTGTTTCGTCTGCATTTCGTTTCGTCTGACGAATAATACCACAGATTCATATATCTCTGGTATTGATTTCTAGGCATGCAGTGCACTATTTTTGCAAATAATAATTGTTTATTTATAAATGATAATATGAGCCTCCGTCGCGGGCCTCATCATTGGCCTTCTCGCACCGGCCTCAACGCCCAGCGGAACATCACCGCCGCAGGCCTCACCGTCGGCCTCCTCGCGTCGGGCGATTCACCTGGCGGACCTTCACTGCCGCGGGTTTCATCATCGGCCTCATCGCGCTGGCCTCCTCACCCGGTGGACCTGCTCCACCGCGGGTCTCATCGTCCGCCTCTTCGCACCGGCCTCGTCGCCTGGCGGACCTTCACCGCCGCAGGCCTCATCGTCTGCCTCCTCGCGCTGGCCTCATCGCACGACGGACCTGCTCCGCCGCGGGCCTCATCGTCGGCCTCTTCGCACCGGCCTCATCGCCTGGCGGACCTTCGTTGCCGCAGGCCTCATCGCCCAGCGGACCTTCGCCACCGGAGGCCGACGATGAGTCCCGCTACGGAGCAGGTCCGCTAGGCGATGAGGCTAGCGCGAGGAGGCCGGCAATGTGGCCCGCGGCGGTGAAGGTCTGCCGGGCGATGATGTCGGTGCGAGGAGGCCAACAATGAGGCC
>NC_057814.1:161869155-161878858 GCF_018294505.1 Triticum aestivum | reverse complement strand
CGGCATGAGGAAGCCGACGATGAGGCCTGCGGCGGCGAAGGTAAACAAGGAGGCAGACAGGCGTTGAGGCCGATGCAAGGAGGCCGACGATGAGGCTCGCGACGGAGCAGGTCCACCGGGCGATGAGGCCGGCGCGATGAGGCCAACAATGAGGCCCACGGCGGAGCAGGTCCGACAATGAGGCCTGCGGCGGCGAAGGTCTGCCAGGCGATGAGGCCGGTCCGAAGAGGGCGACGATGAGGCCCCCGACGGAGCAGTTTCGTCGGGCGAGGAGGCCGACGATGAGACCGCGGCGGTGAAAGTCCGCCAGGTGAATCCCGGCGCGAGGAGGCCGACAAGGCGACAATGAGGCTTGCGATGGTGATGTTCCGCCGGGCGTTGAGGCCGGTGCGAGGAGGCCGACGATGAGACCCGCGACGGAGGCTCGTATTATTATTTGTAAATAAACGATTATTATTTGCAAAAACGGTGCACTATATGTATAAGAATCAACAATAAGGACATACGAATTTATGGTATTATTCGTCAGACGAAACAAAACACAGACGAAATAAAACACAGACGGAACGCCATTATCCGTCACACGAAACAAAACGCAGACGGAACGAAACGTAGGCAAACAGTCATGCCGCCACGCCACTAGACGGCAGGATCACATGCAGCCCCATGTTCCGTTTTTGGCGTTGGCTGGCTGTTATGCGCCTGCTGCCGCCTGGCCTTGTGACGGCAGGGGCTCCCGCCTGCCGGTGTGGCGGCAGCAGCCACGCGTCGGGTGCCGCGCCTTGCCGCCACAGTTGGGGTGGTTTTTTCTGTCAATTTCGTTTGAAGGTGGTTTTTTTTGTTAATTTTGTTGGACAGATGGTCTTTTTAGAAAAAAAAATCAATCGACCGGTTCCATGCCTCGTATTCTCCCTGCCCTGCATGCAAACAAATGGCCGCGAATTATTGACCGAGCTGAGCACCATCCAGAGTGACCGAGAAAAGATCAATCATATAATATGACCGATCCATAGCTTTCCGGCTGTGCAAAGCCGCGTTTGATTTTATCCATGGAGGATAGTTCCATGCCAATGTTATCAGCCACGAGGAAAAATAACAGAGCCAAGAAGAGCAAAAACCCTGATGTTCAGTTGTACCATACGCAAGATCCACGCCGCACTGGACTTCTGCCTAACCGCCTACCCAATAGTAAATTCCACGGCTAGCCTAATGGGCAGGTGAATCCTCACAGATTTCACCATCACTTTCGCCAAACTCTCGAGAGACCGAAAGGCACCGTGGTGACTCGGCAACCAGCGACAGAAGCGAAAGAGACCCTGCTGAACCGCGAGGGGGAACACGGCCGAGCGAGCACACACCTGGCCGCGCACGGAGCTCCGGTCGTCCACGTCGTGTTTAGCCTAGCCGGAGACGGGGAAGGAAAGAGGAGGAATTAAGAGCGGTCTGCCCCATGAAAGCTGCCCTCCTCGTGCTCGGGGAAAAGGAGGGAGGGGCTTCACCTCAGTTCGTTATCGCCACCGGACTCAACAGCGACGGGTGGTTACGCCGGTGCGATCAGCTTATTAGCCCTCCGACACTATGCACCGGCCGAGATGGACAAGACTGGAGACCGGGAGAGCCAAGCAATAGTACATATTTCCAATGGCAAATGACAAGCTTTATTAGCGGATTCCTGCATGAACACACGTTGCGATCCATGTGGATCGTTCATTTGTTGGTTGTTTGGTAGGTCGTGTCACTTCTTCCCTTCATTGACCTCTTAGCTTAGCTTGCATGTGACAATACGAACGTGCGGATGATAGTATGTGAGGGCATCTCCAACACGAAACCGTAAACCGTCCGCATCCGTCCAAACCGCGAAAACCATCTAATGCGGATGTGTAGCGGTCCGCGAGACGGTTCAAACGCGTTTTCTCACGCAAATTAAAGATAAAGTGGGGGGATTTTGCGGGAGTCCGGACACCCGAAACATAGGACACCAACACCCCCGCCCCACCCAATCACCCCTCCCGCTCCCATTTCATTCCACTTCGCCCCTTCTTCCTCTTTCTTTGCATCCGCACCCTCCACCTCCACCGTCGCTGTTGTACGTCTCCGACCGCCACAGAGACATTGCCGGACGTCCGCAACCAGCACCGACGCGCCCGCTCGCCTTTACGACGGAGGTGTCCACTCTGGAGCCATTTGTAGCAAGGTACACTCCGCCCCTGTCAACGACCTCCATGGCGGACACCATGCCCGGCAGGTGTTTGAGCTTATTTTTAAATGTTATGTTGTTTTTTAGAGTACGTAAGATAATTTGCCACTCGACAATGGAGGATGGGTTGTTGTGCGATGCGTGGTTGGGCGCATCCGCGGATTTCATAGGCAGGAGCAAAGGGTAGGCCTTCTAGCAGCAAGTGCACGAAACGTTTCACACACGAAAGCACATTCCGCCTACGACATGTACACCATTCAAATACGCAACGTGAGGTTCTTATCGTATTGCTGGCACACTACCAAGATCAGCGTCACCAAGTTTTGCAATGTGGTTCGTCAGCTCGAGGCAAGGTGGCCATTGCACGCGGCAGAGGACAGGATCGTAAGTTTTGCTTCCTCTTGCATCATTCACTCAATCTTGGTCTACACATTATGTGTAGCCCGCACACGCTGCTCTGGTGTACCACAGGACAGAGGGACGACCATTTACGTGCACATACTGTTGGATGAAGTTGAAGGGGAAGTATGTGTGGGACGGCATGATCCATTGATGAAAAACTTGTTGACATCCTGTTCATCTAGTCGAATTGAAGGCATTGTTGTACTAGACTTAAGTTGCATGCTATGTATGGATGATTTATACTATTTTCTATCCGAATATTGATGAATACTAGGCCGGTTTGCATGAATTTCGTCCGGTTTGCTTAAATGCAGGTCGAAATGTATGCGTCTATGGTTGGATGGCGTCCTTCCGCATCCGTGTCCACGTACTGGTCCTCCCTATCCGCGTACGGATGCGAGAGGACATTTGCGGGTCACCGTTGGAGATGGCCTTATACGGGTTTTGTTGCGTTTGCTGCCTCGCCTTTTTATTTTCGGTCACTTTGGACGTTTATTATTGGACCCATTTTAGGTGCATTGATCCTTGTTACATGATTTTGTATTGCTCACTTAAGAGTTTTTCCTTGCTAAATCTCAGTCGTATGAGACTTATCAATGTTATATTCGTTAGATTCTAGATGGTGATCGTGCAATTTTTTTTTAAAAATTCTTTCTTCCTTCTTTATTCGTATGTTCAACCAAGACTTGGATAAATCTCAGTTGATTGTGATCTATCACACCCTTTCCAGAAACTCCTGGCCCTGCCACGCAATACTAGAATATGTACACTACGTAGGTCAGTATAGACGTCATCAGATCGAGAAAACGTATGCTTGATAACTCAGTGTTAACTAACAAGTACTCCCTCCGTCCCATAATATAAGAGCATTTTTTATATTACACTAGTATAAAAAACGTTCTTATATTATGAGACGGAGGGAGTACTTAGCATATAACACACTGTCATGTCGCAAGCTAAAAGAATACTAGTAGAAACAACTGAATAACATGTTTTGTCGAGCTAATACGGAGTACTACATAAAGTATGTAGGTCAGTATAGACGGCAGACCGAGAGCACGTATGCTTGACAACTCGGGATGAACTAACAAATAAATTTCCCAGCACACTGTCATGCGCTGTGTGCTAGCTGTTGGTGTTTGACGCGATGACGAACCGTCCGTCCTAACCAAAAAAACTACCAAATGTCAACACGAGGAAAATGGAGTAGCAGTACCAACTACTAGCAGAGAATATATATGCCCTGAACCGGCCCGGTCCACTCAACGCCTAACAGAATGTGCTACTAGAGCAGTAGCATTACGCAAGGCAAATGTACTACTCCTAAAATAGTCAACATCATCAAAAGCCTTTCTAATGTCAAGCTTGAAGAGGAGGGCGGGGGTCTTGCACTTGTGGAGCCGACGAGCCATGTTCCGCACGTACATAGAGTTGTCGTGGATACTCCTCTTTTTGATGAAAGCACTCTGAGCATGGGAATACATTCTGGACCTCTTGCAGCGCTTGGGCTTCCCAAGCAAATTCCGGGCCTGGATTGCCGTGTTGCTCTCCTCGGCTTCCTCGCGCATCCTTCTCAACGGGATTCCAGGCCCTCCCATCAGGCACGGCCAAGGGCTTCGGCAAGGGGACCCAATCTCCCCGCTCCTATTTGTCCTCGCGATTGACCCGCTTTGTCGAATTCTTGATCTTGCAACACACCGAGGCCTTCTCCGCAAGCTTCGTGGTCGTGGCGCCATGTTGCGAACTTCTTTGTATGCGGATGATGCAGCTGTCTTCCTGGCTCCGATCAAGAGGGACATCGAGAACTTCTCTGCTATCCTAAGGAGTTTTGGCGAGGTCACGGGCCTCCACACCAACTTCCACAAAAGTTCTGTTGTGCCCATTCGCTGCAACCACCTTGACTTGGACCATATCCTTCATGGCATGCCGGCTGCAAGAGCTTCTTCCCCTGTGAAATATTTGGGCCTCCCACTTTCGGTCTGGCAGCTCAGGAAAGTGGATTTCCAATATCTTGAAGACAAAGCGGCTGGAAAGTTGGTCACTTGGGAGGGCCAAAATATTAACACCATCGGCCGTACGACTCTGGTCAAGTCGGTTGTCTCCTCCCATGCGGTGTACTCCATCACGCCTCTCGTTGTGCTGCCGAGCACTTTACGAAACCTCAACAAGATTGAGAAAGCGTTTCTGTGGTCTGGCTCGGATAAGACGACGGGTGCCAAATGCAAGGCCAGCTGGGAGGTGGTATGTCGTCCTCGCGAGTATGGTGGCCTTGGGGTACTAAACACTGACAAGTTCGCCCGTGCCTTGAGACTGAGATGGCCATGTTTGAATGGAAGGAGCCCAGCAAGCTTTGGGTGGGGCTTGGTAACCCATGCTCAGAGGAGGACCTGAATTTTTTCTATGCCTCAACCACGATTACTGTTGGAAACGGTGCCAAAACGCCTTTTTGGGACTCTCCTTGGCTGCTTGGGCGCAAACCCAAGGACATTGCCCCACTAATCTTCGGTGTCTCCAGGAGAAAGAATTGGAAGGTGCGTGAGGCCCTTAAAGGGAATGCATGGATCCTGAAGGTCAAGATTGACATGCCCGTCACCGCTGCCCACGTTCACGAGTTCTTCTCCCTTTGGATGCTCGTGAATGAGGTCCACCTTGACGAGCATGCCGAGGATGATATCACCTGGAAGCACTCCAACGACGGGATGTACTCGGCATCCTCTGCCTACAAGGCTCAATTCCTTGGGTTGATTCTCTCCCCTATGGATTTCATGGTGTGGAAAGCTTGGGCTCCACCCAAAGTTAAATTCTTCTCGTGGCTGGCTCTACAAGACCAGATTTGGACTGCGGATAGGTTGGCCAGTCGCGGCTGGCCCAACTGCGGCCTTTGCCAACTTTGCAAAAGGGAGCAAGAATCTGGCGCCCATCTTTTCTTCAAGTGCCGCTACACTCTTAGGCTTTGGAGGATGCTCATTGACAAGTTGGGGCTTGTGCACATGGACACCACCACTTGGCATCTTGCTGGCTCGGTGAAGGAGTGGTGGGAGATGCAAACCGACTTGCAGAATCCTAATAGACGAGCAATGGTCTCTCTCACTATGCTCGTCTCCTGGTCTGTTTGGAACGAGAGGAATGCCAGAGTCTTCCGCCACAAAAGTGCTCCATCGACCATCCTTCTTCAAATGGTCCTCGACGAAGCAAAGCTTTGGGTCACTGCGGGTGCTAGAAAGCTAGGGGACATTATATTGCGAGAATAATTGTCATGCCGTATGTTCGGCTCTTGTAACAACTCTATCTTCTCCTTATTTAATAATGGGGCAAATCTTTTGCCTCCGTTTCGGAAAAAAATAGTCAACAGCTGGTCTCGAGAAAAAAGGCAGAGAAAAGGTATAATACCACATATTATATTGCGAGAAGTTTATTATTAACAAAGTAATCAAAAGGATCCTTGCCCACGTCTTTAAAATTCGGAGGAAATCATGACATATACGAGTATATAATCGCACCGACAGACACTGCAGAAGGTCAAAGCGTGTACTGTCTAGATATACATACAGATGCGAGTATGATGCCAAATTAGCACAGGATTAACTATAGCTATCAGTGTTAGTTTTTTTTGCTCAAGTATACTATATTACTAGTATTATCACCTTTTTGGCTAACTATAGCACTTGTGTTAGCCCAACTAATCGTGCAGCGACCCAACAGCAGCAGAAGGCAGTAGGAAGGGAGGAGGATGGAGGGGAACTGCGCTTGAGAAAGTGAAGGAACCTCCTACTGTATTATACTGTATTACTGTTGCAACTATAGAATACTACACCAAATAACGTCTGTCCAGGAACAATATCTACACTGGCCGCGATCGCAACCGGGCGTGGGATCGAGGAAGAAGCGTCGGAGTCGTCGCGGCCGGAGCGCCCTCGCCATCTGGCCGGCCGATCGATCGATGTGCGGAAGATTGTTATTCCAAGTGACACGAAAAGTGAAGGAGTAAGAAAATGTAACAAGAATCCGCAAAATAAAAATGTAACAAGAAAGTAGTAGATGCGCTCGTGTATAGCGTGTATGGCGTACGTCTGCATCATGGTGTCCATGTGTGTGGGCGCAGCCCAACCTCTCCTTCCTGCATCATGGTGTCCATGTGTGTGGGCTTTTGTCTCGTGCTCTATCGCGTTCTCGACGCCAATGGCTGAGGAGGATAATTGATCTGGTTACGGAAACTTCTGTCTGAGCAACAGATTCTGTACAGTGGGGTGTTGAAGATTCAGTCGTTAGATAATAACGAGAAATAAACGAGACAAAGAGACACGGATTTTTACGTGGAAAACCTTTGCAGGGGAAAACTACGGAACGCACGACAACGTATCATTATAATTGGGAGGAGTATTAAATTACACGAGAGGACAAACCCTCTACGTGCTAATCTGATGGATCTCTCTCTCATCTATTCTATGACTAACTGGTACTATATAAAGGGGCAAACAACTCTCTTTCTTGGTGGACACGAAACAGAGTTGTAGTCATGCTACGTCTAGCACGGTTGGCATGCCGTAGTCCGGTAGGACTTCATCTGTACTACAACACTTGTATGGGATTCGAAACACAATAAAATAACACTCCACCTTGAGACGAAATCCCTTACAATAATCATAGATAGCATCAACTCCTCAATTAAAGTCATCACAAGTAAACCTTGTGCCTGGAAACGTCCATTTAGGACTAATAAACTTCCCATGAAGTCATATTGAGCAAATCAATCAGTAGGTCGTCCAGAAAACAGCAAAGCTATCAACAAAGCAGACTAACAAAACTTGGTCTCCCAATAAAAGTCCGAGTCTGTGCCACTGACCTCAAAAAACTGAAACTGCTCAATCATCAAATGGCATAAGTCATCATATCTCCTGTGGTGCCTGAACGAGCGCATAGCTCATAGTGCAACATCTTGATGCACATCGCATTGTGAAGAATTCATCTCATGGAATTTGAACGTGCTTCAAAACTGAAAGCACAAACCTCGGCAAACAATACTCATGCAAGAGCATATGGTACGTACGGCATCGCGTGCACCCAAAAACTGCCGACTTGTAGTGGTTAATGTAAAATCCATGACATGGTCATAAACTGCCCTTGTAGAAAAACTGTCGGATGAAGGAACCATCTTAACATGCAACGGAGTTTCAACTCTGCAATAGACCCCTCTTGAAAGAGCAAAGACAACTAAATTGCACTTGAAACTTAACAGCACTAAATGTTGTAGTATCTAGCAGAAACAAAACAATCTCCTTCTTGCACCTCAACCGATTCTCATCACGAACATGAATATCAAAACAAAACCTTCACATGCATAACAGCAAAACACTATGGAGAGAATAGTGTATATGCTGGCTACCAACAGGCTTAATAATTACCTCCTCCATACCCTTTTTTTTCTTGATAACTGAATTGTGTTCTTCAAATAACTGCAGCAAATCGCATCCATTATCCTGACGGGCCATAATCCTCAAAACTCCACCTTGAAGAAAAACTGAGTGCATCCTGATAATTGGCTTGCACCAACAACGCTCGCATCTCGACTTGCCATAGGATAAACCTTGTGTCACGATCCAGCAGCGGAACATCTTACTTCATGAATGCCATGAGTAGATTAAATTTGTGTTCATAAAGTAGTACAAGCCGATAGAAAAATTCTTCGCAGAATTAATATGCGGAGCAGACGAAAAATAGGATATATAGCACCTGGTAGTGTTTACGGGAGCAACGGGGTATACTGCACAATAATCAACGTGCACTGTAGCCTTCAAGTGATGAACAGGAGCACTAGCAGCAGCCTTATCCAGAGTAGTAATAGTATTGTACTGTACTATTTGTTTGGTTGATGCGAAGTAGCAGCAGCACACCAGCACAACGTGGCCTGAATCTCGAGACTTGAAGCCGGTTGCTTTGGTAAGCACCAGCGGCAGCTAGGCGGACCGTGCCAGAACAATGGAGTTGCAGCGAAGCCGCTCGCGTGCTCTGCGCGCGTACGAACGGTTCCCGTCGGTCTCAACGGAACCTGCGACTTGACGTATCCCCAGCGCGCAGCAGCCTTTGAGAAAAGTTAACCTCGTTGACCCGATTGCTCGGTGACGCGTAGATTGAATCCTCGTCGGTCTCGGCGGATTGCGACGGCGGCGGACAGCAGCCCTAATTCTCTCGTCTCAAACTCGTATCTCGAACATCAGCTCTGTATACCACTTGTTAGATAATAACGAGAAATAAACGAGACAGAGAGACACGGATTTTTACGTGGAAAACCCCTGCGGGAAAAACCCACGGAACGCACGACGGCGTATCATTATAATTGGGAGGAGTATTACATTACACGAGAGGACAAACCCTCTACGTGCTAATCTGGTGGATCTCTCTCATCTATTCTATGACTAGCTGGTACTATATAAAGTGGCAAACAACTCTCTTTCTTGGTGGACACGAAACAGAGTTGTAGTCATGCTACGTCTAGCACGGTTGGCATGCCGTAGTCCGGTAGGACTCCATCTGTTGTACAACACTTGTATGGGATTCGGAACACAATAAAATAACAAGTGGCACAACAAGCAGCCAAGGGTAGATGGACAGACAGATAAGGCCAACTCCACCGCGCGACCTCATTTTGTCCGGCCGCGTCCGTTTGAGGTAAAACGGACAAACCAGATGACCCAGCGGCAGACCCCATTTTACCTTTTCGTCCGTTTCGTGTCCGTTTCACCCCATCTCTGGACCAAAGTTGGTCTCGCTTTGGGTCCAAAACGGACACGAGCCAGACGTTTTCTGCGTCCCTGTTGTCCGCTGTGTCCGTCTGCACATGGGTCTGGCCCACCTGTCATTCAAACCGGAGGGACCCACCCAACCACCCACCCATCCCCTCTTTCTCCTCCATTTCCACAGTTCCTTCCACATCTTGTCGACGCCGCCGGAGCAGGGCACGAGCACGCATGCCAGCCACTGGCGCGCTTTGACCGGAGCTGTGCGGCGTCGGCCGAAGCAGGGCGCTGGCACGGCGGCCGGAGCGGGACGTGGGCACGGGCGGAGGTTGGAGCGTGGTGCGGGCACGGCAGGCGACGAGCGTGGCGG
>NC_057814.1:161852611-161868478 GCF_018294505.1 Triticum aestivum | reverse complement strand
GGCGCGGAGAGGCGGCGGCGCGCCTCGACGGGCGGGCGCGACGAGGCGGCTGGGAGCGCGGCGCACAGGTAGGGACGAGCGAGCAGGCGGACGGTTTGGGGTAGTCGGCCGCGTTGGGCGCGTCTAACCACAGGCGGACATGGATGTCCGTTTTTCCACCCATCGGCACCCCAAACGGACGAAATCCGGACAAAGCGGACGTCCGTTTGGGTTCGCGCGGTGGAATTAACCTAAGTCCAACTCCACCGCGCGACCCTATCCTGTCCGCCCCCATCCGTTTGGGGTAAAACGGATAAACCAGACGGCCCAGCGCGCGGGCGCAAACGGACTTTTGTCCGCTTTGTGTCCGCTTTCGACCCATCCGCGGCCCAAGTTTGCGCCGCTTTTGGGGTGAAACGGACACCACGCGGACGCGCGGGCCGTCTGCGCGTGTCCTCCCCTGGCACAGGGCGGGCCTTTTTCTATCCGCCCCCTCCCTCCCGCCGGCCGCACCCCCCTCCACGCTTCCCCTCGCTGCCGCCGCCACGCCGCTACCATTGCAGCCGTGCAGTTCGGACGCGCGCTCGCCCAGCCCCTTCCTCTCGGCGCCGCCGAGCTACCCAACCACGACCACCTAGTTTGCGCACTCCACCGGCCGGATTTGGGGCGCATCCGGTCGGTCTTGAGCTCGCCTGGCTGTGGGAGGCCGGGCCGTGCTATGGACTGGCCGGGCACCTCGCCGGAAGGCCCTGGCAGGGCCGCAAGGCCACATGCAGGAAGTGGCTCCTCTTCTAGCCGCTCGAATATGCACCGTCGGAGGTCCGCCGGCAGATACACGAATGGCGGTCGGCTGGGCTGGGTGCTTGCCCAAAAGCTCGTCGGCGCACCATTGCCACTCATTAAGTGCGACCACTGCCCAAGGATGGTCGTGCGCCGCGTGTCTACAACGCCGGAACATCCCGAATGGGTGTTCATTGCAGAGGAAAGGGTGATGCAGTAAAGTAGCATAAGTATTTCCCTCAGTTTTTAGGAACCAAGGTATCAATCCAGTAGGAGGCCACGCACGAGTCCCTCACACCTACACAAACAAATAAATCCTCGCAGCCAACGCAATAAAGGGGTTGTCAATCCCTTCACGGTCACTTACGAGAGTGAGATCTGATAGATATGATAAGATAATATTTTTAGTATTTTTATGATAAAGATGCAAAGTAAAATAAAAGCAAAATAAACGGCGCCAGAAATAACTTGTTGTCGGGAGATTAAATATGATGGAAAATAGACCCGGGGGCCATAGGTTTCACTACTGGCTTCTCTCGAGAGCATAAGTATTACAGTGGGTAAACAAATTACTGTTGAGCAATTGACAGAATTGAGCATAGTTATGAGAATATCTAGGTATGATCATGTATATAGGCATCACGTCCGCGACAAGTAGACCGACTCCTGCCTGCATCTACTACTATTACTCCACACATCGACCGCTATCCAGCATGCATCTATAGTATTAAGTTCAAAAGAACAGAGTGACGCTTTAAGTAAGATGACATGATGTAGAGGGATAAACTCATGCAATATGATATAAACCCCATCTTGTTATCCTCAATGGCAACAATACAATACGTGCCTTGCTGCCCCTACTGTCACTGAGAAAGGACACCGCAAGATTGAACCCAAAACTAAGCACTTCTCCCATTGCAAAAAAAGATCAATCTAGTAGGCCAAACCAAACTGATAATTCGAAGAGACTTGCAAAGATAACCAATCATACATAAAAGAATTCAGAGAAAATTCAAATATTGTTCATAGATAAACTTGATCATAAACCCACAATTCATCGGTCTCAACAAACACACCGCAAGAAAAGATTACATCGAATAGTTCTCCACAAGAGAGGGGGAGAACATTGTATTGAGATCCAAAAAGAAAGAAGAAGCCATCTAGCTAATAACTATGGACCCAAAGGTCTGAGGTAAACTACTCACACATCATCGAAGAGGCTATGGTGTTGATGTAGAAGCCCTCCGTGATCGATGCCCCCTCCGGCGGAGCTCCGGAAAAGGCCCCAAGATGGGATCTCACGGGTACAGAAGGTTGCGGCGGTGGAATTAGGTTTTTGGCTCCGTATCTGATAGTTTGGGGGTACATAGGTATATATAGGAGGAAGAAGTACGTCGGTGGAGCAACGTGGGCCCACGAGGGTGGAGGGCGCGCCCAGTGGGGTAGGCGCGCCCCCCTACCTCGTGCCTTCCTGGTTGATGTCTTGACGTAGGGTCCAAGTCCTCTGGATCACGTTCGTTCAAAAAATCACGTTCCGAAGGTTTCATTCCGTTTGGACTCCGTTTGATATTCTTTTTCTGCAAAACTTTGAAATAGGCAAAGAAACAACAATTCTGGGCTGGGCCTCCGGTTAATAGGTTAGTCCCAAAAATAATATAAAAGTGTATAATAAAAGCCCATTGATGTCCAAAACAGAATATAATATAGCATGGAACAATAAAAAATTATAGATACGTTGAAGACGTATCATTCATCAAGTGCTTAAACGATGGGGTATGTGCTCTTTTTATCTTCGGTTTGTGCTCTAGATTTGACTAGTTGTGCTAACTTCAAATTTTATTGTGTAGCATGGATGCAAGTTTTGGTATTGGGAAGAAGAGTACATGGATATATTGATAGAGCAAAATTTAGTACATGTTCATGCACTTTTAGCTAGCATAGAGGCTGTAAATGAGACAAGTGTACTTGCTGCTAGATTAGAGGCTAGACACGAGACTAGGTGTGAGGAAGCAACATCAACTTCTGGCTTGAAGAAGAAAGAAGGATGCCAGATCGAGCCTCCTCCACAGATCAACAATGAGTGCATCGAGAAGGCCCTAACCCAACTCAAGGGAGCAGTTATGGAAGTTGGGTATCTTCTAAAATGTATTCTTTTGGTTCTTGTTTTCTTTGGTCTAGCTTTACTAGTCAAAATGTGATGATTTATTTTTCATGTACCAAAAATGAATGATGAAAAAAAGTTAATGACTTGCAAAGAAAAATGTATGCGGACAGGATGCGGCCGGGATGCGTCCACGCGCTGGGCGCACGGCCGCCGCATCCCAGGACAGGCCCGGACACGACCCCATCGCCCTACCCAAACGGATAGAATCCGGACAAAACGGACGTCCGTTTGGGGTCGCGCGGTGGAGTTGGCCTAAGCCTCTCCGTACTTAACCCAGAGTTCCCAAATGGCTGTCAGGTCGATCGATCATTGTCAGACGCATTGCATCAGCAACCTGCTCCCTACCTGATGCTACCGCTGTCCTCGTGCTTCTCAAGATTAAGGGCTATACATTACGCCCTGACCAACTAAGTTGAGAAATATCTTACCTGCTGTTGTCTCTCGTATCAAACTCCTACTCTCTCTTTGAGCGTCGGTCGATGTACGTGCCGATGGATGTCATTCCATTGTACTCCGGCTTGGACATAAACAAAATAGTGCATTTTTCGAACAAAAAATCTCGTCGTATTCAAAAAAATTGGATTCCTGTGATCCGAAAAGGCATCAAGAAGCTGCTGATGGATGGATAAAGGTGCACGAGGCTGCCTACCAACCTGATTGACCACCGCGAGCGAACTGCCTGCCATCAGCGGCATTAAACAATGCTACCTCCGCGGACACTGCACAGATTTAAACGCAAATCTCATGCGCCAAACGAGAGCACTACATTGATAATATACTGTTGATCTCTAGCTAAACAATCAATAATCGCACATGAAACCCTCCACTCGCATCGGATGGTTGGTGTGATAGCATCGGCTCAACGGCACCGCACTGCGTGCCCTCCTCTGCTTGCCTAATCACCTTGCTCCTCACACGACGGAGCTAGCTCGTTGGTACTCCGCCAATGGAGCCGTTACGATTGGCTCGCGACGCTCTCCTAGAGGGCGGCACGGGCGAACCCTAGCCGCCGCCCCGTCCCTCGCCTCTGCAGCCCGCGGCCTGGCCGCTGCTGGAGGAGGCCAACGGGCGAAGCCCACCTCGGAGGACGGCAGCGGCAGGGCACTCTTCTCCTCGTGGCGGCGCGTTGCCCTGGACGGCGTGGCCCGCTTGCGGCGTAGCGGCGGAAGCCGGCGCGATGGATCCGGTAGTGAACCTCTCGTCAGCGCGGCGAGGAGGTTCTGCGTGGCTGGCCGGGGTCGCGCGCGAGGGATTCAGGTCGTCTGGATCGATCTCGCGTTGGTGCCTTGTCTTCAGCCGGCGCGGTCAGGGCGGCAACCCTGGCATGTGGCGGCGGCCGTTTCCCCTATGGTCGGTGGATTGAGTCATTGGCTTGCCTGGCCGGTTGTTGGGTGGCGGCGGTGGCAGCGGATGTGGCGTCCCGGCCAGATCTGTCATGGTTCGGCTATGGCCGGCCGGCGGCGCGTGATGGGGCCGGGGTGGGCGGCCGGAGGTCCTCAACCGGCTTTCCGATGACACCATACGTCTATATGGCGAGAGAGTGCTCGGATCCAGTCAGCGGCGTGATCGTCGTGGCGCTACTTCCGGTGAAAATCGCGCCGACTTCGGTCATGACGGACGATGACGGCGTCTCCGACGCCCCCTGTTGAGGCATCGTCGTTGCAAACTGTGTCAACATGATCCGGATGTTCCGGGGGAAACCCTAGATCTGCGTCTACCGGATCAAACGATGACAGCGCCTTTGATGTCGTGCTCCCTCCCGAGGGCATCGTTTTGGTGCAGGAGTTGGCTGGAGGGGACAAGGAGGAGCGATGTTTCATCTACCGCAAGGCCGACGACGGATCTCAGCGGCATGGCGCTGCGGAGTTTCGTCGACGGACGCGTGTGGATGGATACGTGCAGGATGGTGGCGTTATCTGGTGCCATGGTGGCATCGACGGCAGCTAGACCGGGCAAGGTAGATGCAGCAGTACAATACTGAAGATGGAGTGGTGGTAGGTGGCTGCGGCGGCCTCATACCCGGCAGGTGTCCTGGTTGAGGAGTGCGCCGGACTGGTGGGTGCCCCATACCCGGCAGGCGTCCTGGTTGGGACCTCAGGTCTTAGATGTTAGGTTTGGCTGTGAGGTCTGTTTGGTATTAGGCCCAGACAATCAGCATCCCTTTATCAACTAGATAGGAGTAGCGACAAATGTTGGGTAGACGGTGGCTTTAGTCTTACTGGTGTATGACTTTGTAAGGTCTTGTGTGAATAATTAATAAAATGACTGCATGCATCGTCCAGATGCAAAGGCCGGGGGTCCTCCTCCATTTCCTAAAAAAGAAACTCCTCCAATGGAGCAAGCGGACTGGCAGCGAGGGACGATCTACACGTACTAAGGCCAACTCCACCGCGCGACCCCATCCTGTTCGCGTGCGTCTGTTTGGGGTAACGAACCAGACGGCCCAACGCGCGGGAGCAAACAGATTTTTGTCCGTTTTTTGTCCGCTTTCGACCCATCTCCGGCCCAAGTTTGCGCCGATTTTGGGGTGAAACGGACAGCGCGCGAACAGGCGGGACGCGCGCGCTTTTCCTCCCCCGGCCCGGTGTAACATCCCAAATATTCAATTTGGAATGTTATACATTAGGTCATCATTGCATATCATATTTTATTGCATTTTGGCTTCATCCTAGAAATTCTACGCAACTCAAGGACCCACGGAGAGTGTTGGGAATTTCGTTATTTTCATATTTGAGTTTTCTCGAATTTTGAAAAGAGGATTGTTTGATTTTAATTATTTTCTCTTTGAATATTTATTTTATAAAAATAAAAGAGAGAGGATAAAATGACTTCCTCAAAATAAAGAAATATTGGAGATTTAATATTAAAATCAAATAAGAATTTTATTCGGAGATTTATCGCTATTTTATTTGAATTGGGAAAATTATGCGTTTTTCAAAATTGCAATAGAGTCCCAAATAAATGTTCACCCTGTCCGGTAGATTTTTAGAGGACGGGGAAAATTATTTTAGGATTTTTGGAGTCCGTTTAGTATTTGTTTTCTTTGTTTTTCTGCGAGACGGAATTATTTAAAAAAAAGTCAAACCGACTTGGGCCGCCGTGGGCAACCCAGACTCCGCCTCGCCCAGCCTTTATAAGCCGCCGCCCCACCGCAGCCCACCCCAGCCTGCGCCGCCGAAACCCTAGCCGCCTTGAGCCCCGCGCCACCTTGAGCCCCGCGCCGCCACCGCCGCGCCATTCCGCCGTCGCCACCACCGCTGACCACCGCCACCACCGCCGCCCCGCCGGACCCGCCGCCGCCCTCGCCGGACTCGCCGGAGGTAGTCGCCCGCCGCCGCCGGTTTTATTCGGAAAATCGTACGGTTTTTTTAAGACCCGCGGTTTATTTTTTTTATATAGATCGGTTTTTCGGTTTAGCTATTTAGCAAACGCCCGTTCGTTCGTTCGTTTTAACGAACGATTTTCACCGTTTAGCCGCAGACAGCGAACGTTCGTTCATTAGCCTGTTCGTCGGTTTTTTTTCCAGGGTTTTTTCGCGATTATTTTCGATCGCGATTTCTGACCCGATTTTCATTTTAGTTTAACTTTTCGCTCGTTTATCGGAATCAGGCGATTCAAGCACCTAGAGTTTCGTCTCAAAGCCCTCTTTCTGTTTAACCAACTTGAACAAGTTTTTGATACTATAAAATTTTGACTTAAGTCCAGATTAGTAATCAAAGCTTGTTTCTTTCGCAGTTTGAGTTTCGTTGCTTCGTTTGATTTGATTTTTTTTTGCAAACCGGAGTTCTTAAGTTGAACTTTCTGGTTGGATCATCAACAAGGCAAGTAATACTTTGATCATACCTCTTTACTACCCAGTTTTATTGCATTTAGATCAATCCTCAAACAATTGCATGATTAGGATCTGATTAATATGTGGGTTTTGGGAAGTAGATGAGGTAGGACCTATTGTCATGTTTATTACCAAACCTTGGGAGTTACTTCTACGTTGCTTATATTGCTATGTTATGCTTGTAGACGTGGATTGGGTGAGTGTATCCATGACAGATGTGAGTATTGTTAATTAATGGTTAACTTAAGGTGCAACTTTAATACACATCTGGGTGGATTGAGGCACCTGGGGAACCCAGTGTTGCCTGTATTTTTGGAAATCCCGGGGTACCGTGTGATTCTCCTATGGACTGCCACCCAGGCTCAACGGGATCATAAGATTATTCATGCTAGAAACTTCCGTGTGCAGCCACATGCCATTATGGGCTCTGGCATAGTTGAGTAAGTTGTGGGAAACCTATCCATGATGGGCTAGCGGATGTAGGGGATTGTAGGTGTACCGGCCTATCTATCGGTTAAGGGGACCTCTTCGGAAAGACTGTGTCTCGGTCATCCGTTTCTCAAACATCATGTAGTGCGAGAAATCCAACGGAGGAGATTGAGTCTTGTGGGGAAAAGTGCGCAAACCACTGCAGAGCGTACAAACTAATCATGGTTAGCCGTGTCCCCGGTTATGGACGTTTTGAGTATCTAGTTCTTGGATTATCATGTGGATCTCATCACTGTTAATATAATTTGATTGGGTTTAATGATGATGCTTAATTGGGATTGAGTTGGGTGAACCTTCTCAATGTTTAACAACCATCATGATAGTTAAATAAAATTTAATCCCTTGTTGTAGAGTAAAATTGGCTTTCCGCAAAACATATTAACCATATAGCCTCCACCAGCCAAATATGCACGTAGTGATAGCTATTATTCTGTTCATTACTCTCGTGTTACCTTGCCAGCATATTCCATGTGCTGACCCGTTTTCGGGCTGCAACGTTCATGTTGCAGACTTTTCAGACGACGAGTAAGGTGCCTTAGGTCGTGATCTTTCACTCAGTGATGCCGTTGGAGTTGATGGACTCACTTTATCTTCCAAGCCTTCCGCTGTTATCGTATTAGATGGCCTTAAGCCACATTTATTATAATAAATTCTCTTTTGAGACATTCGATGTAATAAGTGTGTGATTGCTACTCTGTTGTAAATCCTCAACTACTGTGCGTGTCAGCATTACCGATCCAGGGATGACACTGATGAACAGATCAGACTGTTTGAGGTCTGGTCACTACAAGATGGTATTAGAGCACACGCTGACTGTAGGACACGACCACTAAGCTAAAGCCCTAGATCACTACTCTCTTCTCATTTTTGACTCCTCTCCCTTTTCTACTCCATAGGATGGCAGATGCAAGGATCAAGTTCACTGAACCGGATGAAGACACACCTTTTGGACGACACTTGAAGGAAGTCACTAAATACCTGAACATTGGAATACCAACCTTCTGTTGGAAATATGCCCTAGAGGCAATAATAAAATGGTTATTATTGCATTTCCTTGTTCATGATAATTGTCTGTTGTTCATGCTATAATTGTATTAACTGGAAACCGTAATACATGTGTGAATACATAGACCACAACATGTCCCTAGTAAGCCTCTAGTTGACTAGCTCGTTGATCAATAGATGGTTATGGTTTCCTGACCATGGACATTGGATGTCATTGATAATGGGATCACATCATTAGGAGAATGATGTGATGGACAAGACCCAATCCTAAGCATAGCACAAGATCGTGTAGTTCGTTTGCTAGAGCTTTTCTAATGTCAAGTATCATTTCCTTAGACCATGAGATTGTGCAACTCCCGGATACCGTAGGAATGCTTTGGGTGTACCAAACGTCACAACGTAACTGGGTGGCTATAAAGGTGCACTACAGGTATCTCCGAAAGTGTCTGTTGGGTTGGCACGAATCGAGACTGGGATTTGTCACTCCGTATGACGGAGAGGTATCTCTGGGCCCACTCGGTAATGCATCATCATAATGAGCTCAATGTGACCAAGTGTTTGGTCACGGGATCATGCATTACGGTACGAGTAAAGTGACTTGCTGGTAACGAGATTGAACAAGGTATTGGGATACCGACGATCGAATCTCGGGCAAGTAACGTACCGATTAACAAAGGGAATTGTATACGGGATTGATTGAATCCTCGACATCGTGGTTCATCCGATGAGATCATCGTGGAACATGTGGGAGCCAACATGGGTATCCAGATCCCGCTGTTGGTTATTGACCGGAGAGTCGTCTCGGTCATGTCTCCATGTCTCCCGAACCCGTAGGGTCTACACACTTAAGGTTCGGTGACACTAGGGTTGTAGAGATATTAGTATGCGGAAATCCGAAAGTCGTTCGGAGTCCCGGATGAGATCCCGGGCGTCACGAGGAGTTCCGAAATGGTCCGGAGGTAAAGATTTATATATGGGAAGTCCTATTTTGGCCACCGGAAAATGTTCGGGATTTTTCGGTATTGTACCGGGAAGGTTCTAGAAGGTTCCGAAGTGGGGCCCACCTGCATGGGGGGCCCACATGAACGTGGGTAGTGGGGGCAGGGCCCCACACCCCTGGTCAAGGCGCACCAAGATCCCACCTTAGAAGGAATAAGATCATATCCCGAAGGGATAAGATCAAGATCCCTAAAAAAGGGGGATAACAATCGGTGGGGAAGGGAAATGATGGGATTTCTTTCCCCCACCTTTGCCAACGCCCCAATGGACTTGGAGGGCAAGAAACCAGCCCCCTCCACCCCTATATATAGTGGGGAGGCGCATGGGTGCAGCACCCCAAGCCCTGGCGCCTTCCTCCCTCCCGTGACACATCTTCCTCCCTGCTTGCGCTTGGCGAAACCCTGCCGGGATCCCGCTACTTCCACCACCACGCCGTCGTGCTGCTGGATCTCCATCAACTTCTCCTCCCCCCTTGCTGGATCAAGAAGGAGGAGACGTCCCCGCTCCGTACGTGTGTTGAACGCGGAGGTGCCGTCCGTTCGGCGCTAGGATCATCGGTGATTTGGATCACGACGAGTACGACTCCATCAACCCCATTCTCTTGAACGCTTCCGCTCGCGATCTACAAGGGTATGTAGATGCACTCCTCCCCTCTCGTTGCTAGCATCTCCTAGATTGATCTTGGTGACACGTAGGAAAATTTTGAATTTCTGCTACGTTCCCCAACACCTTCACCGGCACCTACAACGCCACAAAAGAGGAGTGCTGGCAAGTTCAAGTTCCAGGAAGTACGTTCACGCCAGTTACTGAGCCCATAGAGTTTTCCTTTGATGCACCCACCTGGAGTCTAGGCAAGAGCATGGCAGCCCACATCACCATGGGACGCATTGGAGAAGTTTACCACATGGATATCAAGGATACTATTTACCAGATTTGTGGGCGCCGAGATGAGCAATGGGAGATGATCAGCACCAGAAAGGATAGATCGATTGCCGCTTTCATCCAGGAGTTAAACCAGCACATTCGTCGCCAGGAGAACCAGATGTGCGCAGGCATGATAGATCTGAAGAAGGCAATGACCAAGATCACGGAGCTGGAAGAAGAACTCAAGTCTACATGCGATGTATATGAGGAGGAAATGACGATACTCGTGGAGAAGAATGATGATCTGAAGAAGAAGCTAGGAGTGTTCATGGGAGACCCCGCGCCAGGAGGAGAAGACGACGATTCCACTTGCCCGGAGAACTACATCATCATCGACGACACCGACTCGGACCCTGACGATAGCGATGATGACTATGTTGATGAAGCTGCAGCGGATATCATGGAGTCTTCGACCGATTAATTTTTCTAGTCGACCACCATATCAGTAGTAGTATTTCCCCATGTACATACTAGTAGTCCGAGCACTTTTAACGATAGTTCCAGACCGATTGTATGCCCTTGCTTGATTAATTGAGTGATATGATTGTGTGTGTCTCATGTGCATATGGGTAGTGCTTTCTCACTAGACCTCTTTTCTATTCTAATCTCTCCCCTCTAAACCCATCAGATGCCTCCGAGACGTGACACCGGATTTGTTTTCCCACCGGAGATCACCCAGTTGATCCAGCAGCAGAATGCATTGATGCAGATACTAGTCTAGAATCAGAATCATGGGAACAACAACAACCCACCACCACCACCACCTGTTGATCACTTAGCCCGTTTTCTAAGGCTGAATCCGCCGGTGTTCTCCAGTAGCACCGAGCCGATAGTTGCAGATGATTGGCTCCGCAAGATTGGAAGGGAGTTGACCACTGCAGGATGCACATATGCGGAGAGAGTGCATTTTGCCGCACATCAGCTTGATGGACCCGCAGCATCATGGTGGGAGAATTTCACAGCCACTTACCCCATCGACACTGCTACATGGGACCAGTTCCAGCAGGCTTTTCGCACTGCCCATGTATCAACAGGAGCTATGGCCATGAAGAAGCGCGAGTTTGGCAACTTACGCCAAGGAGGACGCACAGTTGGCCAGTATGTGGATGATTTTAGTAAGCTAGCACGTTATGCCCCAGATGACGTTGCTACAGATGCAACTAAGCAGGAGAAGTTTCTGGAAGGACAGAATGATAAGCTGAGCATGCAGTTAATGGTTGCAACTTTCAACAACTACCAGGAGTTGGTAGATAGAGCTCTCATGATTGAAGGGAAGCTGCAGCAGATTGACAGCCGCAAGAGGAAGTATGGACAAGGGAAGTATAATTCTGGAGCTCAGCAGAGACCCCGTTTTACCCCGAACTCGGGAGGACCTTTTCAGCATAACCATGGAGGTCACAACCACACTGGAGGAAGTTCGCACAACCATAGTGGCCCCAAGAATGGGAATGGTAATGGAGGAAGCAACGGCCAGAACCGTTCCAACCCAGCAACGCCCGCCAAGAAAGATCTAAGCCACGTTACTTGCTACAAGTGCCTGAAGACTGGACATTACACCAATGAATGTCCTGAAGCAAAGAATGGAAACGGCAATGGGAGCGCTGGGAAGAAGCCCAACCCTTTCAATAAGGGACAAGTGAACCACGTTAGCGTGGAGGAGGTTGAAGCGCAACCCGATGCAGTAATAGGTAAGTTTTTGGTTAAGTCATTTACTGCAATCGTTCTTTTTGATACTGGTGCATCGCATTCATACATATCAAGGGGATTTGTGGATAAGTATAAACTGCCCACCAAAGTTCTTAGTACACCTATGTTAGTGAGCTCGCCAGGAGCGGAGTATATGGCAAGCCAAGGATGTTTTTAGATGCCATTGACCATAGGTAGGCATGTTTTCCCCTCAGACCTGATAATTTTGGAGTCGCAAGGTTTGGATGTGATTATGGGTATGGATTGGCTATCGATGTATGGAGGAAACATCGATTGCGCCAGTAAGTCGATTTTGCTCACCACCCCAGAAGGAAGAAGGATCAAGTATGTATCCCGACATGTGCCGAATAGGACTCAAGTAAATTCCTTATCAGGAGTTGTACAGGAGGAAGTACCAGTGGTGAAGGATTTCCCGGATGTATTTCCAGAAGAGTTGCCAGGCATGCCACCAGATAGAGACACTGAGTTTTTGATCGAGCTTTTGCGAGACACAGGGCCAATATCTAAGAGACCGTACAGGATGCCCGCTAAGGATTTGGAGGAAATTAAGAAGTAGATTAAGGAGTTACTGAATAAAGGTTATATTCGCCCAAGCTCGTCACCTTGGGGATCACCAGTGCTTCTAGTGGACAAGAAGGATGGATCGTTGAGGATGGTTGTTGATTATCGTGGATTGAATGAAGTAACGATCAAGAACAAGTACCCACTGCCGATGATCAATGATTTGTTTGATCAGTTGCAAGGAGCTAAAGTGTTTTCCAAGATCGATCTGCGATCAGGGTACCACCAGCTGAAGATTCGAGAGCAGGATATACCTAAGACAGCTTTTACCACAAGGTACGGGCTATATGAGTATACCGTTATGTCATTTGGCCTGACTAACGCACCTGCCTATTTTATGAACATGATGAACAAGGTGTTTATGGAGTTTTTGGATAAGTTCGTCGTGGTGTTCATTGATGATATTCTAGTCTACTCGAAGAATGAAGAGGAGCATAAAGAGCATTTGCGTTTGGTACTTGGTAAGCTTAGAGAACACCAGTTATATGCCAAGTTCAGCAAGTGTGAGATTTGGTTGAAGGAAGTTGGATTTCTAGGACATGTTATATCCGGAGAAGGAATAGCAGTAGACCCTACCAAGGTTGTTACTGTGACAAATTGGGAAGCACCCACGTCAGTTGGAGAGATCCGGAGTTTTCTTGGACTCACAGGATACTACCGGAGGTTCACTGAGAATTTCTCGAAGATTGCAAAACCCATGACGGAGTTGTTGAAGAAGGACACCAAGTTCAAATGGAC
This sequence comes from Triticum aestivum, assembly GCF_018294505.1. NCBI lineage: Eukaryota > Viridiplantae > Streptophyta > Magnoliopsida > Poales > Poaceae > Triticum > Triticum aestivum. The sequence goes on along the minus strand of NC_057814.1, from coordinate 161,855,300 downwards.
TGAGGAATGTGAGGCCGGTTTTCAGGAGTTGAAGAAACGTTTGGTTACATCACCAGTGTTGATTCTGCCAGATCAACGCAAGGATTATGTAGTGTATTGCGACGCTTCTCGTCGAGGACTTGGAGCCGTACTTATGCAGGAGGGAAGAGTTGTTTCATATGCCTCATGACAGCTTAAACCCCATGAGTTGAATTACACTACCCATGATTTGGAGTTAGCAGCCGTAGTGCATGCGTTGAAGACTTGGAGACATTTTCTCATCGGAAACCATTGTGTAGTATACACGGATCACAAGAGTTAGAAGTATATCTTCACGCAGAAGGAGTTGAATCTCAGGCAAAGGAGATGGTTGGAGCTCATTAAGGATTATGATATGAAGTTGCATTATCATCCCGGAAAGGCTAACGTAGTAGCCGATGCGTTGAGCCGCAAGAGTCATGTCAATACACTCATGGCTGGAGAGTTACCCAAGGAGTTAGCAGAGGATCTTCGCGAGCTATGTTTGGAGATAGTTCCGAGAGGCTATGTAGCAGCATTGGAGATTCAGTCTATGTTGATGGATAAGATCAGAGAAGCTCAGAAGACGGACAAGGAGATTGTCGAGATAAAGGAAATGATGAGCAAAGGAAAGGCTAAAGGATTTCGTGAGGATGAGCACGATACCTTATGGTTTGAGGACCGCGTATATGTGCCAAATGATCAGGAGATCAGGAAGCTGATTTTGCAGGAGGCCCATGATTCGCCACATTCGATTCACCCAGGAAATACAAAAATGTATCTGGATTTGAAGGATAGTTTCTGGTGGACCGGAATGAAGAAGGATATTGCGGAGTATGTAGCAGTTTGTGATGTATGTCAGAGAGTGAAGGCACAGCATCAGTAGCCAGCAGGATTGCTACAACCATTGCCGATACCCGAATGGAAGTGGGACAAGCTAGGCATGGATTTTATCACGGGATTGCCCAGGACTCGTTCAGGCTATGACTCGATATGGGTTGTAGTCGATCGTTCGACGAAAGTAGCTCATTTCATCCCAGTGAAGACCACTTACACCAGTGCTAAGTTGGCAAAGATATACATGACCAGGATCGTATGTTTGCATGGAGTTCCGAGGACCATTGTATCAGATAGAGGAACCGAGTTTACCTCAAAGTTCTAGAATTAGTTGCACGAAACTTTGGGAACCAGGCTAGAGTTCAGTACAGCCTTTCACCCACAGACAGATGGACAGACTGAGAGAGTCAATCAGATTCTGGAGGACATGTTGAGAGCTTGTGCGCTAGATTATGGATCTAGTTGGGACGACAATTTGCCTTACGCAAAGTTCTCTTATAACAACAGTTATCAAGCCAGTTTGAAGATGGCCCCTTTCGAAGCTTTGCACGGAAGGAGGTGCAGGACACCGTTGTTGTGGGATGAAGTTGGAGACCGTCAGTTGTTTGGACCAGATTTGATTAAAGAGTCTGAAGAGAAGGTTAAGCTGATTCGCGATAGACTCAAGGTAGCCCAGTCCAGGCAGAAGAGTTATGCGGATTCTAAACGCAAGAAGACAATTTACGAAGTCGGAGACAGAGTGTATCTTCGTGTATCACCCCTTCGAGGAGTGAAGCGTTTTGGAGTTAAGGGAAATTTAGCACCATGTTTTGTGGGACCATACAAGGTTTTGGAACGTATGGGAGAAGTTGCTTACAAGTTGGAATTGCCCGAAGGATTGTCAGGAGTTCACGATGTGTTCCACGTTTCTCAGTTGAAGAAGTGCCACGCAGAGATGGCTGATATCCCTCTGAGAGATACAATGCCACTGGAAGCGATTCAGTTGGATAGCGATTTGACCTACGAGGAGAAACCAGTCAAGATTCTCGAGTTTGCCAGCCGAGTTACACGCAGCAAAGTTATCAAGTTTTGCAAGGTTCAGTGGAGCCACCATACCGAAGATGAAGCCACCTGGGACGAGAGGAAGACCTACGGAAGGATCACCCTCACCTATTTTCTAGCCAACCCGAATCTCGAGGGCGAGATTCATCTTAAGGGGGGTAGGTTTGTAACATCCCAAATTTTCAATTTGGAATGTTATACATTAGGTCATCATTGCATATCATATTTTATTGCATTTTGGCTTGATCCTAGAAATTCTACGCAACTCAAGGACCCACGGAAAGAGTTGGGAATTTCGTTATTTTCATATTTGAGTTTTCTCGAATTTTGAAAAGAGGATCGTTTGATTTTAATTATTTTCTCTTCGAATATTTCTTTTATGAAAATAAAAGAGAGAGGATAAAATGAATTCCTCAAAATAAAGAAATATTGGAGATTTAATTTTAAAATAAAATAAGAATTTTATTCGGAGATTTATCGCTATTTTATTTGAATTAGGAAAAATATGCGTTTTTCAAAATTGCATTAGAGTCCCAAATAAATGTTCACCTTGTCCGGTAGTTTTTTAGAGAATGGGGAAAAATTATTTTAGGATTTTTGGAGTCCGTTTAGTATTTCTTTTCTTTGTTACGGAATTGTTTTTTTTAAGTCAAACCGACATGGGCCGTCGTGGGCAACCCGGACTCCGCCTCGCCCAACCTTTATAAGCCGCCGCCCCACCGCAGCCCACCCCAGCCTGCGCCGCCGAAACCCTAGCCGCCTCGAGCCCTGCGCCACCTCGAGCCCCGCGCCGCCGCCGCCGCCGCCCGCCGCC
>NC_057814.1:161788514-161852096 GCF_018294505.1 Triticum aestivum | reverse complement strand
CGCCACCACCGCCGACCACCGCCACCACCGCCGCTCCGCCGGACCCGCCGCCGCCCTCGCTGGACTCGCCGGAGGTAGCCGCCCGCCGCCACCGGTTTTCTTCGGAAAACCGTACGGTTTTATTAAGACCCGCGGTTTATTTTTTTTTATAGATCGGTTTTTTCGGTTTTGCTAGTTAGCGAACGCCCGTTCGTTCGTTCGTTTTAATGAACGATTTTCACTGTTTAGCCGCAGACAGCGAACATTCATTCGTTAGCCTGTTCGTCAGTTTTCTTTTTCCAGGGTTTTTCCGCGATTATTTTCGATTCTGATTTCTGACCCGATTTTCGTTTTAGTTTAACTTTTCGCTCGTTTATCGGAATCAGGCGATTCAAGCGCCTATAGTTTCGTCTCGAAGCCCTCTTTCTGTTTAACCAACTTGAACAAGTTTTTGATACTGTAAAATTTTGACTTAAGTCCAGATTGGTAATCGAAGCTTGTTTCTTTCGCAGTTTGAGTTTCGTTGCTTCGTTTGATTTGATTTTTTTTGCAAACCGGAGTTCTTAAGTTGAACTTTCTGGTTAGATCTCTTATAGTATTTTTACCCGTGCTTCTTGTTGAGTGCCTATTGTATGCTTGTTTGCTTGCGATAGAGTACCTGGAGTGCGAAGCGTGCTACTACGAGTCTCTAGGTTTCACGGATCATCAGCAAGGCAAGTAACACTTTGATCATACCTCTTTACTACCCAGTTTTATTGCATTTAGATCAATTCTCAAACAATTGCATGATTAGGATCTGATTAATATGTCGGTTTTGGGAAGTAGATGAGGTAGTACCTATTGTCCTGTTTATTACCAAACCATTGGGAGTTACTTCTACGTTGCTTATATTGCTATGCTATGCTTGTAGACGTGGATTGGGTGAGTGTATCCATGACAGATGTGAGTATTGTTAATTAATGGTTAACTTAAGGTGGCAACTTTAATACACATCTGGGTGGATTGAGGCACCTTGGGAACCCAGTGTTGCCTGTATTTTTGAAAATCCCGGGGTACCGTGTGATTCTCCTATGGACTGCCACCCAGGCTCAACGGGATCATAAGATTATTCATGCTAGAAACTTCCGTGTGCAGCCACATGCCATTATGGGCTCTGGCATAGTTGAGTAAGTTGTGGGAAACCTATCCATGATGGGCTGGCAGATGTAGGGGATTGTAGGTGTACCGGCCTATCTATCGGTTAAGGGGACCTCTTCGGAAAGATTGTGTCTCGGTCATCCATTTCTCAAACATCATGTAGTGCGAGAAATCCAACGGAGGAGATCGAGTCTTGTGGGGAAAAGTGCGCAAACCTCTGCAGAGTGTACAAACTAATCATGGTTAGCCGTGTCCCCGGTTATGGACGTTTTGAGTATCTAGTTCTTGGATTATCATGTGGATCTCATCACTCTTAATATAATTTGATTGGATTTAATGATGATGCTGACCCGTTTTCGGCATATTCCATGTGGATCTCATCACTCTTAATATAATTTGATTGTATTATCATGTGTTACCTTGCCAGCATATTCCATGTGTTGACCCGTTTTCGGGCTGCAACGTTCATGTTGCAGACTTTTCAGACGACGAGTAAGGTGCCTTAGGTCGTGATCTTTCACTCAGTGATGCCGTTGGAGTTGATGGACTCACTTTATCTTCCAAGCCTTCCGCTGTTATCGTATTAGATGGCCTTAAGCCATATTTATTGTAATAAGTTCTCTTTTCAGACATTCGATGTAATAAGTGTGTGATTGCTACTCTGCTATAAATCCTCAATTACTGTGTGTGTCAGCATTACCGATCCAGGGTTGACACTGATGCACAGAGATCAGACTGTTTGAGGTCTGGCCGCTACACCCGCCTGTCGGTGGCACAAAGCAAAACCTCCCCCACGCCCCATTTGGCGCCATTTCCCCCAAACCCTCCCACGTCCCTCCCGCCGCCCCCTCCCTCCCCCGTACATGGCCGACGCCCAGCCGAATTCCGGCGGTCTGGCCGTCGACCCGCCCGAAAAGGTGAAGAATAAGGCGGCCAAGGCGGCGAGGAAGCCGCGGTCGGAGTGCACGCCGGAGGAGATCGCCATGTTAGACGCGGAATCGGCGAAGAGGAGGAACCGGAGGGCGGTCGTCAAGGGCAATGCCGAGCGCGATGCGATGGAGGCCGCGCGGCGCAAGGCCGAGGTCGACGAGAAGGAGGACATCGTCAGCAAAGCACACGCCCCCCTCATGCTTGGCATTTGCCGTCCGGCCGGTTTCCCTGGAGCGGCCGTCGGCCCGGCGAGCACAGGCTCGTTGGTCGCCCGGCCTCCGCACTGCCAGTCGCCGACGTCGCGGACCACGCCTATGTCGCGCGGCTTTCCACCGCCAAGGCACGACGGCCAAACCCGTTTCTCGGGGTCGCTGGATGTTGGCGTGATCGCGCCGTCCACCCCGCGCCCCTCGACCGTCATCGACCTCAACGTCACGCCTGGGTCCAGCAGCGGCGGCCGGCCGTCCGTCGATATGCAAAGAAAGCAAGCACGACCACCGTTTACGGGCACCATGCCGTCCCCCCGCGTCTTGTTCGACGGAATGCCAACACCAACGTCGCCGGTCGACGACCCCTTCTACAACCAGTTCATGGAGGATGTGATCTACGAGGGTGGGAAGGGCCGTGCCTACGACCCCGACGAGACCCAAAGTCGGGATGGCCGCGCCCAGTACGTTGTCGATGAAGAGGCCGACGACCGTGCTGACCACGACCATGGTGACTCGTGGCATGAAGACGATGACATCTATTGCGAAGGTGATGGTGATGAAGAAGAAGACAATTACATTGATATTGGAGGCGAGCCATTGTTCATCGACGAGCTCACCCAAAGAGCGGAAGCACAAAAGACGAAGAAGAGCATTCGCACGGGTTCATATACACAAGAGGAGGACAAGTTGATTTGCCAATATTGGATGGAGATTAGCCAAGATCCGTGGACCGGCGCGCAACAAAAGGGCCTTGTTTTTCGGACGAGAGTCCACAAAACATTCCATGAAAGGAAGATGTTTGAGCCCTACCAAATTACAAGCAACCGTGGCATCACCTCGATTCAAAAGAGGTGGTTGTTCATCCAACAAGAATGCAACAAGTATTGCGCCGAATTTGAGAGCGTTGAAGCACGGCCCGTGAGTGGTCTCGACGTTGGGGACATGGTATGCTCTCCTCTTCCTAGTCCTTTCCTTGCTACGGCCATGAGACTTCGGCCTTGTATGTTCAATTGTTGTTGATCATGTGGTGTAGGCATTTCAATCTTTGGAGGCATTCAAGGCCCGGCACAATGACAAGCCATTCACTCTCACGCATTGTTGGACCATCATCAACAATTGCCCTAAGTTCAAGGATCAATACCTTGAACTTCAAAGGAAGAGAGGCAAGAAGACGGCCAAGTTCGCCGGAGGTGGAGATGGCGAGGCGTTGAAGAGGCCGAGGGGCAAGACCAACTCCAAGGTGGACGACCTACGTGATGTCTCATCCATGGCCTTGCATGAGACTTTGCATGGCATGATGTCTCAAAAGGATGTGAGGGACGAGAAGAAGCGGCAAAGCAAGGACGAGCAAATGAAGCAATACCTAGAGCTTCAAAGGAAGAAACTTGAGATGGAGGAGGCAACCAAGAGGAGGAAGATCGACATGGAGGAGGCGTCCCGGCAAAGGCAACTCGACATCGAGGCCGCCAATGTCTTGGCCAGGCAGAGGCAGCTCGACATCAAGGCCACCAATGCCGCAACCAAAGCAAAGGAGGTGGCCCTTGCGATCATGAGCGTGGACTTGTCCAAGATGAGCGAGAAGACGAGGAGCTGGTTCGAGGCCAGGCAGAAGGAAATGTTCGACGCCGACGGCCTGAACTAGGCCGTCCGATCGGCCGTGGCCGTTTTTTTGGACGCTGACATGGGTGCCGCCCGCCCGCTGGGCCGCTAACTGTGTGCCGGCGAGAAAAACATTCATTTTGGAGGTTGGCTGTGTTGCCGGCGAACAAAACTATTCATTTTGGAGGCTGGATGTGTTGCCGGCGATGGACGTGTAGGCCGCTGGCTCTGTTGCCGGCGTAAACTAGGGCCGCTGCCCTGAACTAGATTCGGTTTGATCTACGACCACAACTAGTCGTAAGGTATTTTTTGCAATTTCTCCTTGGTCTAAAATAACATAGAAAGTTGGTAGGATACTGTTTGGTTTGAGAGGTTTATATCTGTGTTGCAAAAGTCGTGTTTTTTTGCCTCTCTACTTTAAGGGCTTGCTATTTCTGAATCGACTGAGTTGCACAAAGAGATGTGGGAATGTACGTGCATAAATATGCACTGCTAAGTTCCACAATTCTCAATTCAAAAAAAAGTTCCACATTTCTGAAATACTAAAATACGCACATGATTCTCCAATGGGAACCCGCAAATTCCCTTCCACATTCGTCAGCGGACATGGATGCGGGAACCCGGCATCCAACCGTAGCCGCATACATTCGGCCAACAATTCAAACTAATCGGATGAAATTCGTTCAAACCGGACGGATTTCATTGAAGTTCGAACATAACTTAGATAAAAGGTCGATAGTTCGACCGTTTAACAAAAAAACCTATAGCGGACGACCACCTCGTACGCATGGCCGTCATACCCGGCCGCACCGCCGTCTCCGTCGGTGCCATCGTGGTCGTGGTCGTGGCCCCTCCAGCGGCGGAACGGCGCCTGAGGGCCGCGGCAGCCCTGTCCGACGGCCGCCTGCCGCTCGCGTAGGAGCCACTCCGCCTTCTGTTGCACTATGCGGAGTGCCGCCGCGGCCACTGCCGACGAGGCCTTCGGAGCCCTAACGGCGGCCTTGCCATGACCGGCATTGGCGGAGCAGTCACTAAGCGACCAATCCTCGCCGATCTTGGCGAGCTCGCCGTCAAGGCGGCGGCGCCGCCTCACGGCCGTCTCTGCATTGGTCACGGAGCCGGTCAAGCACCAATGCGGTGGCGAGATCTGGGTTGTTGCGGACACAGTCCGGCGCCACGTCGCTCTTGGCGAACGCAGAGCGGCGTCCAGCATTGCGTTGGTCGTACCTCGCCTGCTGCTTTGTTACACGCTCTGCCTCGATGATGATGACCTTGGAGCCCGAGGCACCGCCGTAAACTCCGCCTGCGAGGTAGTGGATGAGGCGGCCCCGCGCCTTCTTAATCGCAGGCGGCAACTCCTCCTTGACGGCAAGACGGTGGGGGCGCGGCGGCGACGATGGCATGTACCGGCGCAGTGGGGACGTCGGCTCCTCCTTGCCGGCGTCTGATCTGGACGCCGCGGTGGCGTGGAGGCGAGGCCGGCTCCTCCTTCACGCGGCGTTAGATTTGGACGCCGCGGTGGTGCGGCGGCGTGCCCGACTCCTCCTTCCCAGGTCGTAGCGGGGATGTCGTCTGCCGTGTCACGCGGCGACGTGGTGGGGATGGCGGCTCCTCCTTTACGCGCGCCGACAATGCTGGCGCCGGGTCCATGAAACGGAGCGACCGCTCTGTCATTATTTCCATCTGACGGATAAAATCTTTGTTCGCTAGAGCAGCCTCGCCGAGCATTCGGGGCGGCTACTGCGGCGGCACCTTGTCCTCCTCATTACCAGAGGAGATGACGGTCTCCTCCTTGGCAGGGGAGCCAGCCGCCGTGGACGACGATGGGCCCGGTGAGCGTGGGCGGCGGCGCCAAGAACCGATGGAGGAGGTGCTTCCGCCTAGTAATCCGCTTGCCGGCGCGGAGCACCAGGACTTCGGCATCGCGTCGGGGTCCTAGAGGAGGACGGGTTCGGAGAGGAGGAGATGCCGAAGTGCATCGCCGGAGCATGGCTTACATAGTTGCGGCCAGGCCAGACGAATAGGCGGTCGGCTCCCGTCAATGCGGCGCAGCGGCCAGAATTGGTTCCTCGGGAATCTGCGCCCGCATTGAAGCGGCGGCTGCCGAGAGGTCACGTTAGTCAACGCCGCCCTCTGTCCCTCCGGTCACATCGCGGCATCAATGCCGGCCGCTACATGCTCTGGGCCGGCATGAATACGGCGCGGTAAGCAGTGGTTTGTGGGAGGAAATGCGTCCGGACCGCTCAGCGGACCGATACAGGTCCGTGTTAGATGACTTTCACAGTCCAGACAACGCGGTCTGAACATTTATGGGAGGTTTGCGGGTCGGCGTTGGATGCCCTAACTACCTTATTTCCTCTGGGTAAAAAAATAATCAAGAGCCCACTCTATGACTCCTTTTCATATTTACTGAAAGTGTTGGGATGCAAAACTGAGCTACAATTTATGGTAAACTCTTCTAGAAAGTTCAGAGTTCGCACCGTTTTATAAATTTACCCACAGAAGGAAAAACTCAGGCCAAGCACTTCAAGATGGATTTTCTGTTATTATTAAAGTAGGAATATTATTTTATTTTGCAAAAAAATCGACATATTGGCGTTGCTGCATTGCTGCATTTAGAAATTACTGTGGCCATCATATTCTGCATGACTGACTGCTGATTGGTGCAGAGCAAGTGAAACACTTAAGTCAGTAAGCTTACCTGTTGCCTGAATATGATAACCTCTTCTCCGTTGGCTTAATGATCAAGATTTAGCCAGTGATGCACATGTCCCCTCACAGCATCTTATCAAAGTCGTTATGACGTGCTACGCTCCATCGCTTTTAGAAAAGCATGCAGTCTATTTATGTTAGATGGCACATATCTTTCCTTCCTTTTTGAGCTCTTCTTTTCCTCCCCTCCTGATGACAGTCACTAAGCTACTCTCCAGTATTGTTAGCAAGCGTATTTTCAACGACGTCACCTCCACAAAGGTACGCAATACTTTGCTCAGGTCAAGAGATACATCGGAGACCATATTATACTGGCTTTAGAATTGCATCATGAAGATCCTAAAACCTTAGATCCTTAACCTATATTTACTTTGTCAGTTCATCATACTGTATTAATTAATCAACCGCAGCTGCACACAAGTACCAGGTCGTACAACCAGCTCTACTGTAATACATTCCTATGCAACTTACAGGACTTCTGTACATTGAACCGTTCCATTCCAAATTAAAAGGTTCCTAATAATCCACACTTGCGGAGCCTAGTAGGATTACAAGTGGAGCAATTGCGTCAATCAATCAATAGGTGAATTTATACAGTAGGATCAGCGGCCCAAATCAATCAATCAGTAGGTGAATGTATACATCTAATCAGGTTAATTGGCTAAAGATTTGGTCCACACGACACAACGCAGTACAGCACCAGCATTTCTCCTTGTCTATTTGGAGGACAGGAAGACCCAAACCATTGCAAGTAAACAAGCAAAAGAGAATAATTCCCCTAAAAGCTGATCCCTAGTTGAAGCCAGTACATGCAGAGCCCTAATTGCACCACTTTCTATTCGTGGTTTTCTTTCAGGCCATGCCAAAGCTAAGATAGATGCTCCCATTGATTGCCAAAAGGGGAGAGAAGGAAAGTTCAGACATTATGTGCTGCTGTTGTGTACACTCCTTTAAAGATTCATGACCTTTTTTGTAGTGGGAAATGAAGAGGAGATAAAGCATTGTTCATACGAGCGTATCAAAATTTCCCTCCGGTCCGGTTCTCACTGACATACTGGTTTCGACACCCATTTGATTTTGTTTACAACACCCATTTGACTTTCCCGCAAAAAAACACACTTGTTTTGTCGGCTTGAGTAGAAACGACGAGGTCAAAGTCAAAGTCAGTGTATTGCTATATGCACGATGTATTTTTCCAACGAAAAACGTGAATATTTTCTTTCAATTCAAAACAACAGCTGGTTGCTGGCTCGGATGGCTTCAGAGCTGGCAACTACTGTAGGATGGAGAAATGAAGCGGCTCAGGTACAATGTACGAAGATTAACTTACTAACAAATATTGTATGTATATATCTGTTAAAAAAAACTAATCTGTCGCCACCAAATACAAAAAATTCGTACTGGTTTACAGAAGTAGGAGTATCAAACATGACATCAGTTTCTTTATCTCTTCCGGCGGATGGCACAGAATACCTTAAAGAAATTTCGCAAAAAAAAGTAATACCTTGAAGAAAACCCCTGCGTCCTGCTGACTGATGAAGTGTGTGCTGTGATACAAGCATTGATCCACAGTTATATACTTGTGCGTGCGTGGACGGCATTTGGTTCTTTAAAGGAAGTCAAAAGGAGTGCAACGTGGTCGTTGCACCGACTGTTTTGAATTCCAAACATGTAGCTCGACGTGGGCACCTTAACGACCAGCTAGCTAGGTCTGGAATTCATGGCCCTTACTACACTACTCTCACACTAGGGCATAAATCAAAATGTATCCTTGCTATAGTATGTTTCCATGAAGCCAGCAGGAGGTCAAGGGATCTAATCTAGTCTTGTTGGGAAATACATTGCAATTTTTTTCTAACGTGAAATTAGCTTCAGGAATCTTATTGAGCGAGCGTTCCCTGGGAGTGTTTTTTGAGGGAACATTTACAAAGTGACCTTTGGACACTGCTGTTTCGGTTGAATATGAGTTCAAATCTTCATAGAACACGCTAGTCTAAAACCGAATCTAAGGAAAACAGATCTTAGCACACATACGTATGCTGCAACATTTTTACGCTCGAGTCGGTCTAAATTTTGTTAACCAGGAATGGAAACACAGCCGAGGAACTACACATGCATATGCACGTATGGAAAGAACACCTAGCTTGTAGACTCGGCTGCATGCTTTTAACAAAGGCTCGTTTGACGGCTAATGTGTGAAGGCCTCTTTTCAGTGCCACCCACATGAATGTAGCATACATAGACGGTCCCCTGTTCCCTTCCCGGTCCTGCAGCCGCAGGAGCGCCGTGGAGTCCCACAAAAGATTCACACAAGTCTCGTGAAAGGCAAGGAATAAAAAGCACGAAGGACGTGATGCATGTTCACAGAACACGCCTGGCCGAGCTCTGGTGCAAACTCCTGTGCATGCGTTCGATCAGCTCGCGTGCAAGAGCGCAACGGTGTCTGCGAACGTCGGAGACGGAGAGGGTGCAACGACTTTGCCGGCCGGCGGTACTACAAATCTGGATATATTGGTGTGGGGCTTGTGGCAGGAGTCCGATTCAACAGACAACAGTGGTAATGTCATGGGAACGAACGGGGCGGCGACGACGACGACGCGATGCTGATATCAGCCCGGCTGCGTGTAAACAGTTGACTGAGCCGGGAGTGGGGGGCGCATTTGTGCGTGCCCGTGCCCTTGTCGGCGCCGGGCCGTCGCCTGTCGCTACACGTGGCGAAGAGGAGCGCCATCAGCCAGCTAGCTGCCTGCTTGCCTACACGTTTTTCTTTTCGAGCATCGACGACAAAAGCACCGAGGTGAGGTGAAAAATGGGACCTGTGGGTGCGTGCCGTTTACGACAGGTGCACTAGAGTGGAACCATCTGCAGTTAAAAAATGGTGGAACCCAGCTCGTTCCTCGTAGGCTTGCATGCGCTTTTCTAGTGTCGCCGACCTGACCTGAGCACGCTGGTCTGTCAGAGGTGCCTCGGACCGGTGATGTGCGTTGTGGCCGGCTTTTCCCTGTTGGGACTGTACGAGCGGACACAGATCCTCTGAGGTAGCTAATCCTGCCTTTCTAGGTGGAGCCCGCGCTTGATGGGACCCATGTGTCAGCGTTTCAATGGCAGGATGGGCTACGTCTGGCATCCTCGTCCGGCGGTGCACTAGGCGCGTGAGATCACTGGCTCGCCAAAGTTTCAGAAAACTGAAGAAGAAATCAAGGTACGGACACAATGCACACCAGGTAGAGTCGTAGAGACAATACCACAAAAATATCCGTTTAAATTTCAAAATACACGACTACAACTCTAAAAGGAAAATAAAAAGAACATCTTGGTAGAGAAACAATGTACTCCTAATCTGAATGGGTAGCCATGCCACAAAATTCTGGTCTATACTTGATCCATGGCTTGTGAGGAAAGACAATAAAAGAAAAGATAAAATTCTAGTCTAAACTTGATCCATGGATAGCCCTAAATTGGCAATGATATTAATTTGGCGTCGTAGTTTTCATAGTTTCTCCTACAAACTTGGTTAAGGCCTCCTTTGGTTCACATTGATTCTAAAAAGAAGAAAGGAAAAAAAGTATAGATTGGATAGGAATGCATGTATAAAACAGAGGATTGAAAAATGTAGAACTTTTATGGACTTCAGTGTTTGGTTCACAAGAGTAGAAAAACATAGGAATCCTAATAAACAGAGTAAAATCAAAGTCAACCCACATGAAAAGACATAATTAGCGTGTTATTTGTCACTAAGGGGTTGAGTCTCGTTTTTCATGCATAGTAATTGAAAAGGGGTCCAAATGGTTGTAAAAATCCCGTGTTTTCCACTGAAATTGAAATCAAAGAACTTTTTCTCTATTTTTTCTTTGCTATATTCCTTTGAACCAAAGGCTTAAATATTGTCATCATAGAAAAGTTTTTTGTATTTCCTCCATTTTTTTCTTTGAACCAAAGAAGGTCTAAACTTTATACCGTTTGTCTTCAGATAAATTTATAAGCCTTCTTTTCACAAACAAGGGAACTACCTCACTTACACAACTATCCTTCTATGGAGTCTCAACTGTTAGCACGTAGTGTTAGGAAATGACAGTTTTTGTATAAGATTAATATAGATGAGCATCGTCATAAGAATACTGACATGGCAACAGACTAAGAATATCTAGCACATAAGTATATGGACCAATGACACATGTAAAAAAAAGAGCGACAGGGCATACGAGGGAACCAGAAAGTCCGGTGCAGTGGCATGTTTGGCCATGGGGGTGAAGACAAGGTGCTCATCCGCGATAGAGGAAGTAGTCGAAACAGGCGGATGGACATCAAGGATGTAGTCAAACTTGAACAAAGGGAGGCGGTGGGTTTGGTGGATTTGGTGTAATTTATGGGTGCGTTGGATTGTCTGGTCCGACGTGGCGGACGTCCCCACCCTAAATTTGGGATGGGCATGAGGGGAATCGGTCAGTCCGGACATTTAAGACCGATATGAAAAGCCCGTATGGGTCAGTTTTTATCCGTCCGTCTAGACATTTGAGGAAGGTTTGATGCGACAAGATGCTCTAAGATTTTAAAATTTTCACAGAGGCACAAGATTTCAAACACCTGGCCTATTCTACTCGCCTTCCGCGTCTATAGGTCCTGCAGTACAAATAATTCAGCAGCGCCCGACCACACATCTCGAGGAACGGATGACGGTCGACATGCATAGGACAAATCACCCCGTCCCTTTGTTCCGTTCCATTTCGCGCTCCGCCACGGCCGACCACGGTCACTTCCTTCTCTTTTGTCCACCATCACTCCACTCGTACGTCGACTCAGGGGGTGTTTGGTTCAAAAGTCCTAGGACTTTTTCTAGTCCCAGGGACTAATCAAAAAAGACTCTCTAGTAGAGTCTTCACTAGTAGAAAAAGAGGCTTCCATACGCCCCCATTAGTCCCCAAAATAATCGAACCGCGACCAAAGGGGTATTTAGTCGCGGTTCGGGAGGAGACCCGCGACCAACTATCTGGGCCCAGCGCGCTCGGTCGACAGCTGGCGGACGGGAGGGGCTTTAGTCCCGGTTGGCCTGGCCAACCGGGACTAAAGGTCCTCAGGCTGGCCAGACCAACCGGTACTAAAGGGCCCACCAAACTCTACCCCCCCCGGTGGACCGCCTTTTCAGTTTTAGAAAAACCAAAAGAAAATGATGAAAATGTCAAAAAAATAAAATAAAATAAGTTTCTCATGTGATATGTGGTCTAGTTGTTGGGAAAATTAACAAATATGAATTTCGACTTTATTTGCAAAATCTCTCTGGAATTTCTTGAAATGGGCATAACTTTTGCATACGAACTCGGATGAAAAAGTTTTTTATATGAAAAATCATCTACTCGAAAAGTTACATCCGAATTTAACGGGGGGAACCTCGTTAAACATTTTCAAAATCCTCAAAAACCTAACCGAAAAAAAGATACGGGGCTTTTAAGATCTGGAGAGGCAAAAAAATTCAAAAAACTTCAAATTATGGTCAAACTGTGGTCAAACAATGGTCAAACTAATTATTCTAGAATATTAGTGTTACTAAATAATTATTTCAGTTTTTTCAAATTTTGGTCAAATCTAGTCAAACTGTGGTCAAACAGTGGTCAAACTAATTATTCCAGAAATATTAGTGTTACTAAATAATTATTGTTTTTTAAAACAATAGTTTCAAACTCAAACAGTGAAATGTGTCACTTCATGCTCAAGCTAAATTCCTGAGGGTTAATAGAATTGACATCCTACTTTTGTCAGGAAAACAACAAGTGCAGACTTGGAAACGAGGGAGAATAGAACCCGGAAGTTAAGCATGCTCAGGCTGGAGTAGTGAGAGGATGGGTGACCGTCGGGGAAGTTAGATGATTTGGAATGATGAGGGGTGATTAGAGATTAGAGGATAAATTGAGCAGTGATGAGGGGTGGTGATTAGAGATTAGAGGTTAAAATAATTCAGAAATTTGAAAATAAAAAAAAATTAAAAAAATTCGCAAAAAAACCAGGTTTAGGGGGGCTAAAACCCTAAACCTGCGGAGGAGGCCTTTAGTCCCGGTTAGCCACGAGAACCGGGACTAAAGGTCCTCCGCCCCGACGGACCCCTAGCGCCACATGGACGGGCCTTTAGTCGCGGTTCGTAAGAGGCGCGACTAAAGGGGGGGGTCTTTAGTCGCGCATATTTAGTCCCGGTTGCACAGCCGGGACTAAAGGCCTTTGCGAACCGGGACTAAAGGCCCATTTTCTACCAGTGCTTTTTCTAGTCCCTGTAGAAAAAGTCCCTCCCGTTTGATTTCTAGGGACTTTTTAGGGACTTTTTCTAGTCTCTGGGACTAAAAAGTCCCTGAACCAAACACCCCCTCAGGTGTGCATGTAGTTCGAGTGTCAACTGTCAATTAGGAACGGGATACGACGAATGCGGTCGAGATCTTTTAACTCGACATCTTGAACGTAATGTAGTGCATGCTGGTGTAGGTTGTAACTTAGGGACTGCGTTTTGCCCAACCTATATATAAAGTCTACTGGTGGATCAGTGATTGCTTCAGTGCCCACTTGTTTGTGGACTAGGTTCTTCTAGCCTTCTACTGGGCACAATGTCCCCCCGAAGAAGCAGGAAATATCATGGTATTTGTTGCTCGGCACAGATAAATGTATGCAATATGGTTGGTTTTATGATCTTAAACAGCTAGATTAAATCTGTCCATATTGGATCTTTGAGCCAGGGCCGTCCGACGTGAATTCACACAAACTTGACTCTCTTTGATGTTCATTGAGTTAATTCAGACCCACCTGAAATGCAAAAAAATTATTCCGAATATAAAGTGGATGTCATGTCCTGTTCAGTGAAATCCTACCAGAAATTAACACACATGACACGAACCGTGCAGGATTTGGATGGAGTTGTGGGGCACTGCTATACAAATAAGTTACAGGGCCTCTTTGATTTGCTGTAAGCTTTACTGAAAGATATGGTTCGCGTCAAAGTTAACGTTGGAAAAAAGAATTTAATTTTCATGAGGTTGGACTTTTCCCAGAAATGCATGCAAATTAAGTGGTATATGTTTTTCTAACACAAATTAAGTATGTGAACATACAAGTGTAGTCGCCATTTTTCCATACTGTCTAAAATGTAAATGCACGCACATCAGACTATGGGCTTAGTTGCAAATTAAGTTTGTTTTAGAGTATCTTAGATCTGTATATGATCGTATTCAAAATAATTAAATCTCTCTCCGCCCAAATTAAGTTACTTATCTTAGACACGTTTTAGTAATTTGGGACGGAGGTAATAGTATGTGTACTGTCGGGGTTTGAAGGTATACTATCGGTTATCGTATATGAGAGGTGTAACTAGGACTGGTATAATGTATTGTTACCTGGGAAGTGGTTCTAGGAAGATTGTTATGGTTTTAAGTCATGCAAATTAAATTAGACAAGATCTACAGGGAAAAAACAGAATCCTTGTAAATCCCAAAGGAACCTTCATTTTTCTCCCCACATGCCTAGCTGGCTACGCGTTACATCGCTCACAAAGCTAGTGGTGTGGACCTGTCTTTCTCCGAACGAGAAGGGTGGTGTCGCCGGTGTGAAAACAATTGAACCGTGGAAGTTCCCGCACTACATGTCAAAGCAACAGCATTTTTACGGTGTCAACTGTGCACCGACCTAACCGTGTGGTGCCAGCGCGCCATCTCGTCCACGCACTACGTACACACGCATGCATATGTTGCATAGCCCTCACTGCTCGGGCGCTATACATGCATAGGTGCTCAGGTGTCAACCGGCAATGGAGATCGATCGGGACGACGAGACGAATGCATGGGGCCGAGCACCCAGCGTCTTCCACCTTCTGAGCTTGACACTTCTTATCGTGCTCCAGGGAATGAATGCCAATGAGGTTATACTAGTCGTCGTTAGCGAAACCAAACAAGTGTACCGACTTGAATGAATTCCCACGTATTCCAGGCACGGGCTTAACTCGTTTTCCTTTCCTTGTCTCCATGCCACCCTCTGCAAGGACGGTATGGCTACGTGTCACGCGTCGCAGTTAGGCCGTCAGTACGGCGTACATATGAACATCTGCTTGCTCGAACCAGACACGTACCCTGGCCGGTGTGGACCGGCCGTGGAAAAATACAGGGGTTTGCCATGCATGCCACGTTAGCCAGAGGTCCTGTGTCAAACGTCAACCATGCTCCATGCATGTCTGGTCTCAGCACTGCCTAACTCTTCAAGTGGTACACCTCTCCTCAGTCCTCATCCCCTCTCCACGCCCTTTTGACTCCTCACATGCCATTGCCAGCCACAGATAAAGCCAAACTCCCACATGCACGACGCTACTCCTAGGTGATCTGCTATCCGTCAGTCACCAAGCACCATAGATCACTGCCATGCACGCAGTGACCAAAATATCTTCTCCAAAAATAATAAGGGTTCAAAATACCAAACTGACAACAGATTAAGCCAAAGGGCATCACGAGAAAATGTATTATATTATCCACGTCGAATTTCGTATGGTAGCGGAAGCCAGTGGATCAATTTGATAGCGCACTGTTCCCGCATGACATGAAAAAATCAATAACGCACCGCACATGCCCGAAAAGGAAAATGCTCCCATTCGATCCGTGATCGATGTAATTTTGCAGCCGTACGGCCGTATGCATTTTTCAAAAATTCTGAACCTTACTAAACAATTCGTACGTACAGCGCCAGTTCCGTTTCGAGGGGAACAAAGGACGAGGTGCTGGCGAACCACTCTTTTATCGGCTTCTGCCTTTCCCCGGGCGGACGGACGCGCTTTGGTGAGTGATGATCCGAAAGCATCTCGTTTCGCATTGCATCTCTCTCCCGCCAGCGAAGCGCCTAGTTGGCTACCACTTCGACACTTGCATCACAGAAACCCCAACGAATTCAGAGAATGTGGGTGTGATTGCAATTTTAAAAACCCATACCCACTTGTCATCGCCAATCGATCGATTCCATGCCTCGTATTCGCCCTTCCCTGCATGCAAACAAATGCCCGCGAATCGCTTGATCGAGCTGGGCACCATCCAGTCCACTGTGGCAGGGTTAAGCTTCAACCTTATTATATGACCGATGCGCAGCTTTCCGGTGCAAAGCCGCGTGTGATTTTGTCCATGGACGACAGTTCCATGCCCAATAACAGATGGAGGGCAGGGCAGAGCATGGGCCACAAGAGAAATAACAGGGCCAAGAATTATAATCCAACGCCGTATTGTTGAACATCTGCCTAACCGCCTAACCAGTAGGAAATTCCACGGCTAACCTGCTAATCGGCAGGTGAAGCCCCGCAGATTTCACCATCACTTTCGCCAAACTCTCGAGAGACCTAAAGGGGCCGTGGTGACTCGGCAACCCGCGACGGCGAAGCGAGCTTAATTGATCAACTGAACAGCGAGGGGAGCACGGCCGAGCACCCACCTGGCCGCCCCCTGCGCGCGCACGGAGCTTCCGTCGTCCACGTCGTGTTTAGCCTAGCCGGAGACGGGGAAGGAAAGAGGAGGAATTAACAGCGGTCTGCCCCATGAAAGCTGCCCTGCTCGTGCTCGGGGAAAAGGAGGGCGGGCCTTCACCTCACTTCGTTATCGCCACCGGACTCAAACAGCGACGGGTGGTTACGGTGGTGCGATCGGGCCTCCGACGCTGTGCAACGTAGACAAGACCGGAGACCGGGAGAACCAAACAATGGTGTAAACCTTTTCAAGGCGAGATGACAAGTGTTGCTATTAGTGAGTTGATGCGTGAACACAAGTGCCCACGGTGTGATGCTTGTGGATCACTCCCTTGGTTGGTTGTTTGGTAGGTTGTGTCACTTCCCTTCATTGACCTGCTGGCGTCCTTGCATGTGTCGTACTTATGGATGTGTTTTTTTTACATGTTTTGCTGCACCTGCAGTTTTGCCTTTTCTTTTCCTTTTTTTGGAAACGGGGGCAAAAATATTGCCTCATTCATTAATTAAGAAGAAGAGAGCTGCCAAGTTAATTCACGAAAAACTGTGCCAAAACCGTTACAAACTTGCTCCCTTCTTGTCGGATCTTTCTTATTAGACTTGTCGGATCTTTCTTATTAAACCGTTACATGAGTTTCCTGGAGATGCTTGGCCCTGCTACAATATATATATACGCAGGTCAGCATATACGTCAGATCGAGAAAACGTATGCTTGATAACTCTGGATTTACTAACAAATATCATGAATAAATTGCCCAACCACGGCACATAACACACTATCATGTCGCAAGCTAAAAGAATACTAATAGAAACAACTGAACAACATGTCGCAAGCTAATACATAAAGTATGTAGGTCAGTATGGGCGGCAGACCGAGAGCACGTATACTTGACAACTCGGGATGAACCAACAAATAACATGATTAAATCTCCTAACTACACTGTCATGTCGCAAGCTAAAAGAATACTATTAGAAACAGCCGAACACCATGGTCCCGCTTCCTTCTCTTTGCTGGCTGTTCTAGTTTGACGACATGACGAATGTCAACACGAGGAAAATGAAGCAGCCCCAGGAGCTACAGATTGTCAGAATATATGCCCTGACCCGTCCCGGTCCACTCAACGCCTAACAAAATGTACAAAAGAGAGAGCAATACGCAAGAAAAAATGCATACTAAAATTGCCAACAGCCGGCCATCCGCTAGAAAAAGAAGTAAGCACAAGGATCAGGGGCCACGTCTTTAAAATCCAGAGGAGATCAGGACATGTCGCACCGACGCACACCGCGGCGGGTCAAAGCGTGTAGTAGTGCCAGTATCATTAGTAATACAAACGTGAGTATGATGACATATTTAGTTAGATGATTGACTGTGACTACTATCATTAGCTTTTTTGAGGACTTGTGTTAGCTGAACCAATTGTTCAGCGACGACAGCAGAGCAGCAGGAGGAGGAGGATGGGAGGCAAGAGAAGTGCGCTTGAGAAAAGGAAGGTTCATGCGGCAGGTTTGGTGACTGCATGCGAACCATCGGAATCAGTTGGGGGTGTACGCGTCCCTACCCACCTACCGTACCAACTACCAAACTGCATCATACTCCTACGTACTACCATCACACTGTTTCAACTATACAGTATTTCCAATTAACGTGTGTCCAGGAACAATATCTACACTGGCCGCGATCCCAATCAATGTCTCCCATATGTCCTACTTTTCCTCGTCGGAGCCCGGAGCATACACGTCGTCGGTGGATGTGAGATTGAAAATGGACCCGTCACGATTGGAGGCCGATACGTCCACCACGACGCGGTTACTGTGCAGGGGACGCCAGTCACCCGTTGCGGCACTGGAGAGTGCGACTCCGCCTCGCCGTCGTTTGATGTGATGGTTGCCGTGGCCTCCCGCGCCCGCTGCCTCACACGGCGGGCATGCCGCGCCATATTTACGCCGGACGTGAAGCGGCTATGCACCTCCGCCTCAGCGCACCAATGAAGCGGTTGCACGACACTTAATATGAAACAGAGGGAGTAGTTTGGAGTTGAAATGGCCAAGAGAATTCTGGCAAATACTTTTCGCGACTTTTGGTAAATGCTCTGTGCTGGCCAACCGATCTCGGCTCACGTCGGGCACTTGTGAGCCTTCCGACCGCGTAGTGATTTGCTCTAGCGCGAGAAGCCTTCCTACCATATCCTCGTTCAGCGTCGTTCTCCTCCACCGTCCCACTCATTCTCCTCTTTTTTCCCCTCCTTCCCACAATGCATCGCGCACGACCCAACGAAATCGCAGCCCTGCGTGGTTTTTTCCCCCGATTTGCCGCCTCTGCAGAACTCTTGCCGATGCGCGGTGGTGCCGGCCTTCTCCCTCGCAGAGCACGCCAATATCATCATCCTATCCCTCTCCAAGAGGTGCAAGCTTCCATCTGTCGTCTCATCACCGTTGATTCATGGCCTCGCCCACGCGAAAGCGTGAACTGCGGTGCTACAACTGGTGCTCCACCGAGCTACGCTTGGTGGCAACTGCTAGAACCCAACGCGGCAAATATTGGAACCGGCATATGTTAGGGTTGCATCCAGCAGGCGGCACATCGAGCTACAACAAACGACAACTAATCTTTGCTGCAACTGTCGGCGTCAATGATTGATAGCACGCACTGCGAGCTACAACCGGCGATGACATTTTTTTGTTCCAACTGTTGTTGGCGCTTGCTATGACTGGCGACGGCAATTATTGCGACCGTAAGGGTGGGTTGCTGGGACGGCATGCATGGGGAGCTACCACATCGATGACTTTTTTGCTGCAACTCTCGTCCGCTTTGCTGCAACCAGTGACGACAATTGGTGCGACCGGTAGGGCGGGATGCTGGGGCAACATGCACAACAAGCTACATCCAGCGACGACGTTTTTTGCTGCAACCATCGTTGGTGCTTGCTATGGCCGGCAATGACAATTGTTGCGACCGTTAGGGCGGGATGCTACCACCGACGATGATATTTTTTGTTGCAAACGTCGTGGGCTTTCTTGTGACCGGCGACAACAATTGTTGGAAGCCTGCAACCAGCAGGGCGGGTTGCTGGGACGGCACACACGACGAGCTACAACTGGTGACGGCGGCGCAAACGGTTTTACTGCAACCATCGTCGTCTTTTGCTACGACCATCGACGACAGCTGTTGCGACCACGGCGGTGAAGTATTTTGAGATCAACATCGTGTCTTCTTCAAAGACGATAGGGTCGGGGACGGCAAGCGCGGGACTAGGCGGAAACCGTTCTGGCCAAATCCGACAGTCCGCAGGGCACAGGACTCGCATCTGACGGCTCAGAGGCGACCGGCCCGGATGTGGCGCCAAGTGTCGCCTTCAACTTTTCCCCCCTGTAAGTATCTGTATTGACCTTCCATGTTGTGCACAATGAGTTTCCCTTTGAAAAGCAAATGTCTATTTTTTTAACTAAAAAGCAAACGTCTATATCTCTATCTTTACTACTTAAAAGTAACGTAAGGTTCTCATTTTACCTTTCTTCCCACTACTCCTTCGTCCAACCTTCCATGTATATGACAATCAGCCACCTTAACTTACTTATCTTTTGAACCAATTCCACTTTAATTTACTTACCAAACTTCTAAACAAACTATAAGGTAATTCACGTGCAGAATTTGATGAACAGTTATTTACACAATCGCATTATTATTGACATGTAAATCACAAGGTAACATACTAGAATATTTATATCCCGTTGCAACGCACGGGTATTGTTCTATTACATGTAAAAAGATCGACTTGTCTAAAAAGATGTAAAAACATCGACTTTTTTTTAGAATCGTAAAAAGATCGACTTAATAACAATCAGAACTATTTTTATATTTTTTGTAAGCATTACTTGCAGTATCAAGGATCACGTCATAGTTGTGCCTGCCATTTTTAACCCTCCATTCCAGAATATAAGGTGTATTGATTTCTGTACAAGCCAACCATTTGGATGTTTGACCAAGATTATAAAATAAAACAACAATATCTGCAATACCTAATAGATAAAATATGAAACTACTTTTCATGATGGATCAAATGCTACGAATTCCATATTGTGAATATTGATATATTCTTCTAAAACTTGGTCAAACATGCACTCGTTTGAATTTTGACAAAACAAATACATCTTATATAAAGAAATGGAGGGAGTACTAACCACGTACACAAAGAGGTGCTAATACAAAATGTACTCCCTCGGTGTCTAAATATAAGACCTTTTGAATATTTCAATATGACTACATATGAATATATATATAGACATATTTAAGAGTGTAGATTAACTTATTTTGCTCCATATGTAGTCCATATTAGAATCTCTAAAAAGCTCTTATATTTAGGAACGGATGGAGTAGATAACTATAATAAAACAAAGTGGCAGAGTTTGCAAGATAAGTTTTGAACACATTGCATTTTGTTTATGAAAACCAGTGGAATAATGGTAACCGCTGTGCTGTTTGGAGTTCTGACTTGTGGTTCCTACGTCTTTGTATCTCTCACCATTGTGCTCCCACGTGTGGAAGCTAAACAGGAGGATTTTTTTTTCTTTGTTTGAGGGATAAATAGGAGGAATTATTTTTCTACTCAGAAGGGGTAATCCAGCTATCGTTTTTGTTCTCCAAAAATACATCTGATTTATTCTGTTTTATGTGTTTGTAGTTTGTCACTGTGGCTGTGAGTGACAGAATTTTTTTATCTGCAAAATAAAAGGGAAAGCAATCTAACTAGATCCATCTTCCATTTTTGTGGACACAACTCTTGAGTATGCTATGAGTTTCCAAAGTGTAATTACATGATATGATTGCCGGCATTCAAGATGAGGTGATTGTGGACATAACTCGGAGTATGCCACATGTGGCCAAGACAATTGTCTTGGGATTTCATGTTGGATGCATCGTGTTGACACCATCCATGGCCACCGTCGGCAATGGTCGAAAGGAGGATAAGAGCAGCTACAGCCGGACCTCTTAAACCCGTCTCAAACGTCCGGACAAGCCGTCCAGTCACGATTTTTTGATTCAGACGGGCCTCTCAGACGGCCCTCAAATGCCCGGGCTGACCGGCACCCCCATATCCAGCCCAAATATGGGGCGGATATGGGCGCGCCTGGGCACGCACGCCACGTCGGACCCGACAACCCGACCCCACCCCAAATTGCACCACCCCCCCCCCCTCATCCCTCGAGCTGCCGGATCCATTTGCTCTCTCCTCTGTTCTTCCTCCTCCGCGTCGTCCGGCTCGCAGCTCCGCCGCCGCGCCTGCTCCGCAGCCGTTCCCAGGCGCTTGGCCACCAGCTCTGGAAGAGCGCTCCCGTCCTCGCCGCGGGGGACATTGTCGCCGGCCCGGACGCCACCGTGGTACGTTCGGCAACTCTCCGGCTCCGCCTTACGCTTGATGTTTTTGACACATTGACCGACCGGAATTATTATGATTTTGGTAGTGACGAGGAGTATGGCCCGACGGAGGTTGACCAAATGATTCAAAATGAGTTCATCGATTCGTCGGATTCGGACGAAGAAGTGGACATGATCATGCTCATGAGCATGCAAGAGGAAATGGACCGGTAAGTGGGGCATATTCTCAACTTCAAGGGCTCAATCAAAGGCAGAAGAGTGATCAACCGGGACAGACTGTCCAGAGCAAAGCTACTGCACAATGACTACTTTGCTCCCACACCAACTTTTCTGGATGATCCATGGTTTCTTCGCTGTTTTCGCAAGCGGAAACCATTGTTTTTGCGCATTGTGGAGGGAGTGGAGGCACACGAGGACTACTTCAAGCTGAGAAGGGATTGCCGCGGCTAACTCTCTTTCACGGCCAAGCAGAAGTGTAGGATCGAAAGTAGGTCTAGAGGGGGGGTGATTAGACTAATTGACCAAATAAAAATCTAGCCTTTTCATAATTTTAAGTCTTGGCAGATTTTAGCAACTTAGCACAGATCAAGCAATCAACCTACACATGCAATTCTAAGAGTATAGCAGCGGAATATAAAACATTGCATGTGAAGGTAAAGGGAGGGGTTTGGAAAGGCAAACGCAATGTAGAAACGGAGATTTTTGGCGTGGTTACGATAGGTGGTGCTATCCTACATCCGCGTTGATGGAGACTTCAATCCATGAAGGGTAACGGTTGCGCGAGTCCACGGAGGGCTCCATTCATGAAGGGTCCACGAAGAAGCAACCTTGTCTATCCCACCATGGCCATCGTCCACGAAGGACTTGCCTCACTTGGGTAGAGCTTCACGAAATAGGCGATCTCCTTACCCTTACAAACTTCTTGGTTCAACTCCACAATCTTGACGGAGGCTCCCAAGTGACACCTAACCAATCTAGCAGACACCACTCTCCAAAAGGTAATAGATGGTGCGTTGATGATGAACTCTTTGCTCTTGTGCTTCAAATGATAGTACTCAACTCTCTCTCATAGATTTGGCTATGGTGGAAATATGATTTGAGTGGAAAGCAACTTGGGGAAGGCTACAGATCAAGATTCTAGTGGTTGGATTGGGATGTCTTGGTCTCAACACATGAGTAGGTGGTTCTCTCTCAGAAAATGAGTAGTGGGAGTGTAGGCACGTTCTGATGGCTCTCTCTTGAATAGAGAAGGGGGTGGAGGGGTATATATAGCCTCCACACAAAATCTAACCGTTACACACATTTGACCCAACTCGGTCAGATCGAATAGGTGAACTCGGTGAGACCGATTCAGTTTAAAATGTGAACGTTAGGATTCTCGGTGGGACCGATGTGCTAGGGTTAGGGCAAAACCTTATCTCCGTTTGACCGATTACATCAACTCGGTGAGATCGATTTCAGTAATAAGCAAACAGAGAGTTGGCCAGGCAAACTCGGTGGGACCGATCGCTCCTTTCGGTGATACCGAAAAGTTACGAAAGGGAAAGAGAGAATTTGGATTGCGAACTCGGTGGGACCGATCGCTCATTTCGGTGAGTCCGAAACATTACGAAGGGAAACAGAGAATTTGCAATCCCATTTCGGTGAGACCGAAATCCCTATCGGTGAGACCAGATCCCTAGCAGTGGCTATGTCAAAAGAACTCGGTGGCGCCGGATGGATCAAATCGGTGGGGCTGAGTTTGACTTTAGGTTTAGGACATATTTGGATATGAGAAAGTGGTTGAGGGCTTTGGAGCATATCACTAAGCATTTTGAGCAAGTAGACAATTAAGCAACACCTCATCCCCTTTTAATAGTATTGACTTTTTCTATGGACTCAATGTGATCTTGGATCACTAAAATAGAAATGAAGAGTCTTGAGCTTTTGCCAATATTTGTCCTTAGCATTTTGAGGGGTCCATATCTCTAGTCCATGCCATGTCAATCATTAAACTTTCTGAAATATACAACTTGAATGGATATTAGTTCAATGAGCTATATGTTGTTATGAATTACCAAAACCACCAGGGGATTAGTTGCTCTTTCAATCTCCCTCTTTTTGGTAATTGATGACAACATATAGATCAAAGCTTCGTCAAATGATAATACGAGTGAAATACATCGTCGCTTTGAGAAGTATGTGATAAGCAAGAGCTCCCCCTAAATTTGTGCATAATTTAAAATTTTCTTTTGAATGCAAATGCACAATCAATTAGGATCATGGGTTACTCTTCCATGTCACATATATCTTGGTGGAGCGCTCAAAATGATAAAAAATAAATAGCATGCACTCATCACCAAGGCAAACATGATTGATCATGCACAAGTAATAGATATCAACATTCAAGCACACTCATTAAGGCATAATATGATCAAACACATGATCATAAGAATATCTCACACACAAGCACAAATATTGTAGCAACCAAACGAACAAAAACAAGTAGCAAGAGAGGCAAATAAAAACAAAACACACACACACACACACTCTCTCTCTCTCTCTCTCTCGGCCTATGATCTATACACTTTCTCCCCCTTTGGCAACAAGTTATGTCGGAGTAAATGACCACGGGTGGCATCATCAGCACCCCATGGTATTTCAAGACATCGGGGCTAGCTGCGCCCCTCACAGCTCCAAGACGAACGACCATCTTCTTGGGCCGGCTGCTAGAAGGCGGCAGAGCCCCAGAAGGCGGCCGAGATGGGAGCCGACTCCTAGAAGGAGGCCACGAGTGAGGGCCGACTCCTAGCAGGCGGCCCCTCGCCCCCTCAAAGTTTGCACCCCACAAACCACGACAAGACGAGGCGTGGCTACAGTGCGGCCCGCCACCCCCGAATTCAGGACAGAGCGTGGCTACAGTGCGGTGTACCAAGCGGACACCCCTCGTCCGGTGCAACACTGTACCCACGCGGCCCATGATGTCACCTATGTCAGGAGGAGCCATGCTCCCACGATGACCGGTCGGTATGGCCCGCTGGCGGCGGGCCCTACCTGTCGGCGAGCCCTAGAAGGCGGCGAATCCCCGAGCAGGCGGCAACGAGGGCGGGCCGAGTCCTAGCAGGCGGCCCATCTCCCCCTTGGATTTTGTGCGCCATTAACCAGACAAGACGGGATGTGGCTACAGTGAGCGCCCGCCAGGCTCCGGGACAGTAGCCACGCCCGCCGACAAAGCCTCCGTCATCAGAGCCGAGGCTACAGTATAAAGCGGCCGGTGTGGCCAGCAGGCGGCGGGCCCTACCTGTCGGCCGAGAGCATGGCAGTCGGCGGGACCCACCAGGCGGCGGGCCCCAGCAGTCGGTGGAGAAGCCGGTGACCAGAGACACTGACGGCCGGGTCCTACACCCGGCCGGATTACCATGGTACCCTTGGGGGTAGGCCTATATAAACCCCCGAAGCTTCCCCATACAAGGGGTTCACAACCTTAGAGATCAGACATGCCATACAGACAGAGTGGAGTAGAGCTAGCCTTGCTCTTCATCCTCCCCTGGCCAAACAGCTCAAGGAGCAAGCTTGTAGCTACCTTGTTGAGATAGTGGTCATGCGGAGACCCCGCAGAGCAGGACTAGGGGTGTTTTCTCCTAGGAGAGCCCGGAACCTGGGTAAGATTCGCCGGCGTAGGATGTCTTACTCACTCCCGCTTCTAGAGCCCGGCGACGTACTCTTGTCCCCCTCCATGATAAGCCACCCCCTGGCATATGTCGCACAATATCCCCGACATTTGGCGCCCACCGTGGGGTAAGGTGCACCGTCGTCCGGAAACATGTTCTGGACGGGAACCCTTTTCCTTCCCGGCGAGCGCAGCCAGCCCGGCACGCCCCATGGCGTTTGCGCAGACGCACTGCATGGCGCGGAAGTCGCTTGCACGGTGAGCTGCTTTGCTGATCTCATCGGCGGGATGCCCCTCACCGACAAGCCTGTGCCCGGCGCGGGTGGAGCAAGTTCTGAGAGCTGCCTCGTCGACCTCCTCGGCAAGCTCGACATCGCCAGCGAGCCCGCCTCTGACTTGGAGCCAGTTGGCTCCACAAACCCGTTGCTCGTCGACCTCGACGCGGCATCCCTTGACGCTTTCCCCACCAACATGGTGACCTTCGACGACCCGCTCCTCGCTGCTGACAGCAGCGCCAGCGCCGTCACAGAGGTGCTGGTCATCAGCCACGATGGAGCCGGCCAGGACCCATTGCAGGCGGCAATGTGGGACCTGTCCGCACCCATAGCGACAGATGCCAACGACGAGACACTAGAAGCCTGCCGCATCGCACTCCTCGACACCGCCAACAAGCTGGCCACCATGAGACGCCTCACCGAGGCTTACCAGCGCGAGATCGACCGCGCCGTCTGCGGCACGCCGGCTGCTGGCGGGCCCAGCCGCGTGGGCACTGTCCGACAACGCGGCGCAGCCATCGCCAGCATGCTGGGCGCCAACCGCCAAGTCTACGCCACGCCTATGGAGAACTTACGCGCTGCCCAGGCGGCAGTGGACGAGCTGGAGCACCTGGAGGGCGACGAGCGTCGATGCATGATGGAGTGTGTTCAACAACTCATTGATCCAGCCGCCACGCAGCAAGAAGCCGGCCGCCGCGTGGTAGAACCCGGCACACACGGCGAGAATCATCCCCCCTCGCCAAGAGCAAGGCGCGAGCTCCCGGACGCCGACAGCAGGCGGCGCCCGCGACCGAAGAGACCAAGAGCCGGCTGCTAGCCGCAGCCGCACACGCATCACCATCGTGCGGGACCAAGATGGCCGCCCACGAGCAGTGGAACGGCAGGACGATCATCCGCCTCCTGACGCGTGCTTTCCCGCCGCCTATTGAGCACCCGACTCCCAGCGGCCGGCTGGGCCGCCATGAAGGAGTCAGAGAGAATGATGCCCGCCATCGGATCGACCGCCTGGCTCGATCCCTGGCGCTAGAAGAAGAAGATGCAATCGGACCGGCCTGCTTTGGCCCCCGCATTCGTGACGAGCCCTTTCCCAAGGGTTCTCGCTCCCACGAGATACGCCCAAGTACAACGGCTCCATGAAGCCGGAAGATTGGCTGGTTGACTACTCCACCGCAGTCAACATAGCAAACGGCAACAAGCGTGTCGCCGTGAAGTACGTCCCCCTCATGTTTCAGGGCACGGCTCGGACATGGGTGAACAGCCTCAAGCCCTATAGCGTCAACAGTTGGGTAGACTCCACCGAAGTCTTCATCCGCTACTTCACCAGCACCTACAAGCGGCCGCCCAAGCCTCGCAAGCTCTCTATGTGCATCCAAGGCCCCACTGAGTCCACCCGCACTACCTGACGCGGTGGGCCGAACTGCGCAACTCCTGCGAAGGGGTGCACGAGGTGCAAGCCATAGAATACTTCACCACTGGATGCAGAGAAGGCACCCTACTCAAGCACCGACTCCTCTGCGATGAGCCGGCTACACTCGACGAACTGCTGATCATAGCAGACAAGTACGCCACTGCCGACTCCTCCATGAAGTCGGAGCTTCAGGTGGACGCGTCCGGGAAGGTGCTCCCTCCGGCTCCTCGAACACCGGCTGGCGACACCAGTCGGCGCCAGCAGCAGAACGACAACAAGCGCAAGGCCCCGCAGCCGGCTTCCACCAGCCGGCAGGTGGCAACAGTTGAAGACCAGCAGCCAGAGGGGCAACCCGGCCCCAAGCGTCAAAAGGACGGCAAGCCAGCTTGGCTGCCTGCCTTCTCCTATGAGCAAACCCTCGATGCTCCCTGCAAGTTCCATAGCGGCGCGAAGCCATGCAACCACACCACCCGGAAGTGCCACTGGCTCACCTGAATCGCCAAGGGCGAAGGACTGCCGCCTCCGCCTGCTGGCCAGCCGGCGCCGCCTCCTCCTCGGCAGCCGGCGGCCCGTCTAGTTGCCGCTATCCAAGATGAGTTCCTTGAAGAACACATAGCCTATGTCGTCTTCACTAGTGTGGCCGACGACAGGCACAGCTGGCGTCAGCAACATCGTGAAGTGAATGTTGTCGCTACTGAAGTCCCAGAATTCATGCACTGGTCTAAGAGGCCCATCAGCAGGAGCCGCGCCGACCACCCGGAGGTGATGCCTTCCCCGGGTTCCTATGCCCTGGTGCTGGGTGCCACCTTTTCAACAGAGAGGTGAGCTGCTCGTTTCTCCCGAGTCCTGATAGATGGCGGCGGCAGCATCAATATCCTCTACCGCGACACCATGGAGAATTTGGGCATCAAAGAGAGACAGCTGCAGCCCAGTCGGACTGTCTTCCACGGCATTGTACCTGGCCTTTCCTGCTCACCAATCGGCAAGATCAAGATAGATGTCCTCTTCGGAGACAAAGATCAGTTCCGCCGCGAGCCAATTTGGTTTGAGGTGGTTGACCCGGAGTGCCCCTACCACGCGCTCCTAGGCAGGGCAGCTCTGGCCAAGTTCATGGCGGTGCCGCACTATGCCTACCTCAAGATGAAGATGCTGGGTATCAAGGGCATTATCACCATAGCCGGCGACTACAAGAAGTCAGCCGCCTATGCCGCTGCTAGCAGCCGGCTGGCCGAGTCCCTCGTGATTGCTGCCGAGAGGAAGCTCCTGGACCGGGTTGTGGCCATGGCCAGCAAGTAGCCGGACCTGTCACCAGACCCCAAGGAGTCGGAGACCCAAGGCTCCTTCCAGCCAGCCAAAGAAACCAAGAAGATCCCCTTGGACCCAGACCACCGGGAGAGGCACGCTATCGTAGGTACCATCCTCGATAGCAAATAGGAAAGCGAGCTCGTCGATTTCCTCCGTGAGAATCGGGACATCTTCGCATGGTCTCCCAAAGACATGCCGGGTGTTCCAACGGATTTTGCCGAGCACAAGCTACATGTCAGATCAGATGCAAAACCAGTCAAGCAACCCCTCCGCCGCCTGTCACAGGAGAAGAGAAGAATTGTTGGTGAAGAGATAGCTCGGCTTCTAGCAGCCGGCTTTATCATGGAAGTATTTTATCCAGAGTGGCTAGCCAACCCAGTCCTTGTACTGAAGAAGAACAACAAGTGGCGCATGTGCATTGATTACACCAACCTCATCAAAGCTTGCCCCAAAGATCCATTTGCTCTACCCCGGATAGATCAAGTGATTGACTCCACAGCCGGATGCATGCGAGCTGCTGTCCTTCCTTGATGCCTATTCCGGCTACCACCAGATCAAGCTGAACCCGGCCAATCGGCTGAAAACCGCCTTCATCACACCATTCGGAGCCTTCTGCTACCTGACTATGACATTCGGCTTGAGAAATGCCGGTGCCACGTTTCAGTGTTGCATGCAGAAGTGCCTCCTCAAGCAACTCGGCAGAAATGCCCACGTCTATGTAGACGATATTGTGGTGAAGACGGAGAAGAAAGGCACCCTCCAAGAGGATCTCAAGGAAACTTTTGATAATCTGCGCCGTTTCAAAATCAAGCTCAACCCAGAGAAGTGTGTCTTCGGAGTCCCAGCCGGCCAGCTCCTTGGTTTCCTTGTCTCAGAAGGCGGCATCAAGTGCAACCCAGTAAAGATCAAGGACATCGAGCGGATGGAGAGACCCACCCGGCTGCGCGACGTCCAGATGTTCACAGGCTGCTTGGCATCCCTCAGCCGCTTCATCAGCCGGCTAGGCGAGAAGGCCCTTCCCCTGTACCAGTTAATGAACAAAACCACTCACTACGAGTGGAACAACAAGGCGGACGAGGCCTTTCTCCAGCTGAAGAAGATGCTGACTACACCGCCTGTCCTGGCGGCTCCGACTGCTAAGGAGCCCATGCTCCTCTACATTGCCGCAACCAGCCGAGTGGTCAGCACTGTCATTGTGGTAGAGCGCCCAGAAGACGGCAAGGCACAGCCTGTCCAGAGGCCCATGTACTACTTGAGTGAGGTGCTGTCGGCCTCGAAGCAGAACTACCCCCACTACTAGAAGAGGTGCTATGGCGTGTACTTTGCCTCCAAGAAGCTCAAGCAGTACTTTCAAGAGCACTCCATGACGGTTGTCTGCACTGCTCCACTTGCCGAAATCATAGGCAATAGAGATGCATCAGGCCGGGTGGCCAAGTAGGCCATCGAGCTAGCCCCTACACTATCTTCTACCAGCCTCGGACCGCCATCAAGTCCCAAGCGCTGGCCGACTTCCTCGTCGACTAGGCCGAGACCCAGTACCTGCCGCCCGCGCCGGACTCCACCTATTGGCGGATGCACTTTGACGGCTCGAAGATGTGCACCGGTCTGGGAGCCGGCATCGTCCTCACCTCTCCCAAAGGCGATAAGCTCAGATACATGCTGCAAATTCACTTCGCCGCCTCCAACAACGTGGCCGAGTATGAGGCGCTCGTACACGGACTCCGGCTGGCCAAAGAGATCGGCATCTGCCGGATTCTGTGCTACGGCGACTCAGACTTGGTGGTCCAGCAGTCGTTAGGAGACTGGGACACCAAGGATGCAAACATGGCAAGCTACCGCTTCCTCGTCCAGCAGATCAGTGGATATTTTGATGGGTGCGAGTTCCTTCACGTGCCACGGGCCGACAACGAGCAAGCAGACGCCCTGGCGCGGATCGGCTCCACCCACCAAACAATACCAGCCGGTGTCTCCCTCCAGTGCTTACTCAAGCCGTCTATCAAGCCTTCGCCGGAATCAGAGTCTATCTTTGTGCCGGCTGCCCCTGGAACAGTCCGATCCGACTTGGGAGCAGCAGTCGGCCCGGGGACTTCGGCAGGCAGCTCGGGGACTGCAGCAGTCGCACCCGGCCTGGGGACTGCAGCAGTGGGCCCGGGGACTTCACCAGATGGCTCGGGGACTGCAGCAGTCGCACCCGGCCTCTTCACTAGTCGGCCCGGGGACTTCAACGACATAGCAAGCGGCGGCCGACTCCAACCCTCCACCTCCCAACCCAACCGCCCTGGGACCAGTGGCCGTGATGACAGTAATCGAAGCACCATCTTGGGCGCAGCCCATCCTCAACTTCCTGGTGAGCGGAGAGCTACAAGCCGACGAGACCTTGGCCCGGCAAGTGCAACGTCGAGCAGCATCATACACCATAGTAAACAGAGAGCTTGTCAAGCGCAGCGTCACTGGTGTGTTCCAGCGCTTCGTAGAGCCAGAGAAGGGCAAAGCAATCCTCAAAGATATCCACCAAGGCGAGTGCGGCCACCACGCGGCCCCCAGGTCCCTTGTTGCCAAAGCTTTCCGCCATGGTTTCTTCTGGCCGACAGCTTTGGACGACGCCAAGGACTTGGTCAAGAAATGCAAAGGCTGCCAAAAGTTCAGTTCCAAGCAACATCTACCGGCTTCTGCACTCAAGACCATACCCCTCACCTGGCCATTTGCCGTCTGGGGGCTGGAACTGGTGGGCCCATTCAAGACAGCACGCGGCGGCATGACCCATCTGCTGGTCGCTGTGGACAAATTTACCAAGTGGATTGAAGGGAAGCCAATCAAGAAGCTGAACGGTCCGACTGCTGTGACATTCATCACAGATATCACCGTCCGGTACGGTATTCCACACAGCATCATCACCGACAATGGCACAAACTTTGCCAAAGGCGCCTTGGCCCGTTTCTGCGCGACGCAGGGCATCTGACTGGACTTAGCGTCCGTTGCCCATCCGCAGTCAAACCACTGGTGTGCGTCGGTCCTAAACAAACGGTTTTTAACCCCTTTCCGCGATGGCATTTGGAACCCTCGCCAAGTGTGTGTGGGCGATAGGGGGGTCCTTCCCACACGACCCAGAAACCATCGGGGATATGGAGCCTTGATGCATACAGTTGTCCCTATATAACCGTTTCCGATATCTCGAATATCCCAAACACTTCATCCTTGCTACTCGTTTGCGCTTGCATTGCCATCGCAGTCGGAGTTTTGTGGTTTTGCCTAAAACCAAGCAGATTCCAGGCACGGGAGCTTTCCAGGCAGATTCTAGGCACGGGAGTTTTACGATGCCTGGCACATCACAAACAGTTCATGATAATAAACCGTGTAAGATAGGTAGACAATCACACACATTTAGTTTTCCCGCACCGTATGTGATTGTGTCTGACATCACACACGCTTTGCAAATGGCAACTGTGTGCATGCTTGCACACGTTTCCTCTCTGTGAACCGTCTCAGATTATGGTGTATATCGCAAACGTTTGTGTTTTACCAACCGTGTGTGCCGTAATGACATGCACAACGTAATTGCACCCTAATTTAATTGCTGCTATTTAAAATTATACATAATTTAAACTTGAAAGTAGGCTATAGCTTTATTCATATCCATCAGGTTCAAACAACCAATGCATTATTTGATTCACGGGTACATATGTTTAAGAATTACATAAGCATCAAATAAAGAATGATGTACCAGGGTTCTATACTTGTACTATTATTGATGGTAAAGAAAGAGGCGACAGACATTCCTGTTACTGGACAAGGTGAAGCGGAATGGCCCTATTGTGCTCTCCTGGATCCAGAAGGCATGCAGGACTCTAGTCCAACCCCTTGTGATGGTCGGCCGCCAATCATGTAGTTTGAGAGGTAATCTTGAGTAAACTGCTTCAGGATCCACTGCAAAAGAAAAAGGATTCAAATATTGTCATCTAACACAACTCATTACGGGCAGTAAAAAGAAGGCTACATGGTTCTTACTTACCATCCTGCAGTTCACTGTTGTCTTGCATAAAGTGTAAACAGATAGTTCGATTGACATCTTTTGACCCATTTTAATAACAATCTTTATCAGTTTCCTCACTTGATGCTGGTTCATGAATATCTCATTGCCCCATACGCAGAAAGGGTCGAAGTGTGGATCTTCGGCAATGATATATGTACCTAAAAGCACCAAGTTAATATTAGAAGCTAAAGAACAATTGAAAAATGATGTAGTACAACATTCCATCCATCCCATTATATAAGATTTTATTACATGTATATCTAGACATCATCAGAACATTAAGGTAACACTCTTCCTTGTTGCTATGTAGCCTGCGATTGCATATTTAGTCATTCAGTACAATGCATGTTGCTAAACAACAATTGAAAAATGAAAAGGCATGTTAACTGCAATATCCTTAACACCAACCAAATATCGTAATTCATAGTGGTATTGTTGAAACTGTTATTGATGAAATTGAACTGCACGGCAAATAGTTGCACATTTAGAGCATCACATTCTGAAGAACTGAAATAAACAAGTCATAAGGACATCTCTAGGCGATCCTTAAAAATTTGAAGGACTAAAACCCTTAGTGGATATATATATATACTCCAGCAATTTTTTGGCCTTTTCTAGTCGATCCCCTAAACTTAAGGTTGTAAACTTCAATTTGATCAAGTTCAAAGCAGGTTCAACCGAAAGTAGCATGCATTCAAACATAAACATACATAGTTTTGCATAACCGAACATAAAACATAAATTTAAACTAAGCTAAACTACTTTCGGTCGAAGTAGAGGTCGAGCCTATCCTTCCTCGTCATGTACGGTGTGCCGCGAGCCGGGTCCGGGCCAGTACCGTCGTCGGGGTCGTTGCGGACGGCACTCCTCCACTCGTCGACGTCGATCTCCTCATCCTCGGGGCCCACCTCGACGCCCTCCGCGCTGCCGTCCTCGCCGCCTTCGACCTCGTCATCGGAGGAGAGCGTGATAACCTCGCCACAGTCCGCGCCGACAAATATCGCCCGCTCCGCCTCCACGAGCTCCGGGTGCTGCCAACGGAGCTCTTGCATGTATGCCTCGTTGGCGGCCTCGGCCTCGAGGCGCTCCCACGCCTCGCGGTCCTCCCGCGCCATAGACGAGCTCAATACCCCTGGCTCCGGTGGAACGAGGTCGACCGGACGTGTGCCGAAGGGGAAATTGAGCCTAGCCGCCGCGCCGTGGTAGTGGACCTGCCAGCGGTCGTACTCCATGGCCGCGAGCTCAGCAGTGTGGAAGCTACCGAGCCACCGACAGGTGTGGGTCTCTCGATCTATAATCTCGGCGACCCACGTCCCCCACCGCCGCTGCCGGACCCCGAGGTAGGACTTCGTCGGCTGCCGGGTCCGAGGGAGGACGGGGAAGTCCTCGAACCGACGTAGGGGCACGGCGGCGGGCAGATCGGGGGACCGGCGACGGCGGATCGGGCCCGCGGAGGACGACGGGGACACCTCGGCGGCCACGTCGCCAGCGTCGGGCGGAAAGGCCGCGATAAACCTCTTTTTGGGCATTGGCTCCTCGAGCTCCCCGGCACACAGGCAGAGGTTGAGGATGGAGGCGCCGGCGATGGCGGCGACCTAGCAATGGTTTCGAGGGTTGTGTGTGTCTGTGTGAGCGAAGGTTTTGGGGTGTGTGTGTGGAGGGGGCGGGGGGGCAAGGTTGTGTTTGAGGAAATACTGCGGCAACTAAAAATTTTACTAGGCTGGAGTAACAAGGTGGGACTACTGAAAATTTGGATCAAGGGCGAGCAGATATTTTTGAGATTGCGAGGGATGCAGAGGCGGGAGTAAATGTCGGGGCTACTGAAAATTTGGATCAAGGGACTGAAGCAGAGCAGGAGTAACAGACATCGCACACGACCCGCACATACTAATCGTGTGCTATCAAACATTAAAACCTTCCAGGCGGTAGATATTTTCGAGATTACGAGGCAGTAATATTTTCGAGATTGCAAGGGATGCAGAGGTGGGAGTTTTAGGGGAGCGAGCTAGTGTGCTTGACATGCCGGTTGTGGACTGTAGCCGACGCACCTTCTCGCATAAGCCATAGGCGTACTACACACCGATGGTGCTCCAAGATATTTTGTACTACATCTCACATTGTTGGTGATAATAAACTGTGTGAGATCTACTTGATTTGAATTACAAAATGGGGTCACAGCGGCAATGGACGCTGTTTGAATTGCTAGACCTTTTATCTGCAGTGAACATGCAACTATATGTGTGTTGTAAAAGAATTGGAATTATTCAGGGTTCGTTTGGACATTTTATACATTAAACTAGTTTTCTAGCCATTTCAGGTGCACAATTCAAAATTAAACTACATGCACATGCTTCGGTGCATACAAATTGGTTGAAAAAACGAATCTTTGTCCTTCAGTGCATGCTTAGGTCCCATGCAAGAAATGGGAATGAATTTTTCGGGGTTCGTTTGGCCTTTTTTATACATTAACTAGGTTTTCTAGGCATTTTATGTGCATAATTCAAATTTGAACTACAAGCACATGCTCCAATGCACCAAAGTTGGTTGAAAAATCACATGAGTGTCCTTGGGTGAATTTCTAGGTCCCATGCAAGAGATGGGTATGAATTTCAAATACCAGGGCATTGTTGATTGCTGGCAAAACGTTGAGACACCTGGTTTTTAAATTCTAGTAAATCCAAAACTCGTCTGAAATCCATGAAACTTGGCATCCTATCATGGAGCGGCATCAACATGCCGTGGTGAAAATTTTGTCCCATTCGGGGAAGGTTAATTTGGGTATAAGCTTCTCACAAACTAGAGCTTCTCACAACAAGCATGATGGTTTTGATAGGGAACGTACCACCTTTGGGGACGGGACGATATCCGTTGCCTCTTATTGCTTTCAAAAATTTTCTAGTGTCAACATAGAACAACAAGAGTGTTGTGTTTAATCTTGGAATTTTTCGGGGTTCGTTTGGCCTTTTTTATACATTAACTGGGTTTTCTAGGCATTTTATGTGCATAATTCAAATTTGAACTACAAGCACATGCTCCAATGCACTAAAGTTGGTTGAAAAATCACATGTGTGTCCTTGGGTGAATTTCTAGGTCCGATGCAGGAGATGGGAATGAAATTCAAACACCAGGGCACTGTTGATTGCCGGCAAAATGTTGAGATGCCTGGTTTTTAAATTCTAGTAAATCCAAAACTCGTCTGAAATTCATGAAACTTCGCATGCTATCATGGAGCGGGATCAATATGCCGTGGTAAAAAATTTGTCCCATTTGGGTTAGGTTCGGGTATAAGCTTCTCACAAACGAGAGCTTCTCACAACAAGCATGATGGTTTCGATCGGGAACATCCCACCTTTGGGGACAAAACGATATCCATTGCCTATTATTGCTTTCAAAAAATTTCTAGTGTCAACATAGAACAACAGGAGTGTTGTGTCAATTTTTGTGATTTTTCAGGGTTCGTTTGGACATTTTTACGCATTAACTGGGTTTTCTAGGCATTTTATGTGCATAATTCAAATTTGAACTACAAGAACATGCTCCAATGCACTAAAGTTGGTTGAAAAATCTAATATGTGTCCTTGGGTGAATTTCTAGGTCCCATGCAAGAGATGGGAATGAAATTCAAACACCAGGGCACTGTTGATTGCCGGCAAAATGTTGAGATGCCTGGTTTTTAAATTCTAGTAAATCCAAAACTCGTCTGAAATTCATGAAACTTGGCACGCTATCATGGAGCGGCATCAACATGCCGTGGTAAAAAAATTGTCCCATTTGGGGCAGGTTCGGGTATATGCTTCTCACAAACCAGAGCTTTTCACAACAAGCATGATGGTTTCGGTAGGGAACGTCCCACCTTTGGGGACGAAACGATATCCATTGCCTCTTATTGCTTTCAAAAAATTTATCGTGTCAACATAGAACAACAGGAGTGTTGTGTCAACTTTTGGGATTTTTCGGGGTTCGTTTGGACATTTTTATGCATTAACTGAGTTTTCAATGCATTTATGTGCATAATTCAAATTTGAACTACATGCACATGCTCCAGTGCATATAAATTGGTTGAAAAATCAAATCTGTGTCCCTGGGTGCATGCTTAGGTCCCATGCAAGAAATGGGAATGAATATCAAACACCAGGGCACCGTTGATTGCCGGCAAAACATTGAGATGACTGGTTTTTAAATTCTAGTAAATCCAAAACTCGTCTGAAATTTATGAAACTTGGCATGCTATCATGGAATGGCACTCGACATGCTGTGGCATTTTTCGTGTCCATTTTGAGAGAAGGCGCACTCGAATAATGACAGCCAACAAAGGCATTTTGAAAAAATAGCTGCCACTTTAATATCTCAAACGTTTGTATAATTCAAACTGTGTGCGTTCTGTTAACCATTCACGTGATGCCACGTGTCTTGGTTTTAATGGCTGTAGGAGGTGCCGTGCGGACAGCTGCTTGACCTTGACTGAACGGGAGGCGTGCGAGCGCGGTCCGGTGCGCAGGCTGACCGAGAGGCGTGCAAGCTGTCCTCCAATGTGCAGGCTCACCGGGAAGCATGCGAGCTGTACGCTGCGCAGGCTCACTGGGAAGCGAGCCCTTTGACTTCCATGTCCGCCCGCCTTCCTCTCCATTAATGGCGCCCGAGCCGCTGTTTAATATGGGTGGCCTTACTGTTCGCCTCCCATTCCCCTCCCTCCCGCAGACCTCCACCAACGCCATGGCACAGAATGATCATCTGGCACTAGTCTTCAAGTTTGGTGAAATCGACTCCAAGCCGGAGGAGATAGAAAATAAGGAGGAATGGGGCCTCATGGACATGGCCTAGAACGAGCTGGCCGTGGCGGTTGCTGCCCTCGATCCCGTCCCAGCTCCTATCCCCGCGCCCGCGCCAGCGACCATCCTCGTAGCATTGCCGGCTGGTCGCCAAGCACTATCGCAGAGCTGGAAGCCGCGGGTGTCAGCGAGGTCTCCGCGGACCCGCGCGAGCTCGTGTATAGGCCAGTGCCAGCGCCCGTGCCCGTGCCCGTGCGCGCCCCTCGACCCACCGTGGCGCCGGCCCTCGTGCGTTTGGCTGCGCCCGCCGCGCCCGTGCCCCTGCCCGTGCGCGCCCCTCCACCATCTGTGGCGCCGGTCCCAGTGCGTTTGGCTGCACCCTCCGCACCCGTGCCCGTGCCCGTGCATGCGCCCCCCTCAGCGGCATGGGACGCTGCCGTTGACCGCTACCTCTCAGCGGCGCCAGTTGCCGTCCTCCCGCGCCCCGCCCGTTGATCGCGCGACGACATGATGTTTGATTTACAAGTGAAGAACATTTTGTGCTGCCTTGAAGACTTCAACAACGACATCCCAGAGGACGACAACGACGGCGCGGCACGCCGCCTCCGCCGCTGCTGGAAATAGTTTTTTTGGGGTTTAATACTATATCTCGAATTCTCGATCATATGAATATAAATTCACAGTGTGACTGAATGAAAGATATGGTTTGAACGAACTTGCGTTTTTCTCTCTTAATGTACAGACTTATCAAACGATTTTCTTTTGAGAAAAACGTCAATGGTTTTTTAATATAAAACACTCATCGCAAACGTTTTAGTTAGAACACCCGTATGCAAATCGACAACTTTCCCAGGAAGCCAAGGGAAAATGTGCCGAGCAAGATTTCTGCATCCCTTCAATGCAAACGGTTGTTTTGCATGACCCGTGTGCAACCACTTACAAACAATTGGGTAAGATTTGCATATATGTCATTTTGGGTATGTTGCCATTTGTCAAACTGGAAAGATTGACATTTGTTTATCTAGTAACATTGCCATTTGTCAACCTTGTAACACTGCGATTTGTCAAAATATGCAGCTAAAAATCACTAGCACTATCTAATTTTTGCAACTAAAATCACTAGCACTGTTCATCTGGACACCACTAGCAGGCGTGAGTTGATGGACGCATATGCAAATGTACCATTGATTACATACAACAAGTCATCAACCCACAACGACAACGAGGATACACGTTGGATTATAGATCATTTCCAACAAAACATTCCAGTAAAGTTTTTCTCACACAACAAATAACAAAACGATGAAATGAACTTCAGCTCAACCACTCGTCAGCATTGGAAACGCTTGCTTTGAACCAAAAGTGATTCTCTGGGAAGGGCCAGCTACTGTCAATCTCGAGACCAACGCAGGATTGATCAGCCAGGCTGAAGCGGCCTATGTCAGGACCCATATTGGGATGGTAGGGAAGCATAGCAATGTCCGAGGTATAGATACAGTTGCTTCTCATAAATCGTAGTAATGTTGTGTCAACAGCAGCTGGATCGCCTTCCACCATCATTGGATAGTTTTGTCCAAGGA
The DNA here is from genome assembly GCF_018294505.1 of Triticum aestivum. Lineage (NCBI taxonomy): Eukaryota > Viridiplantae > Streptophyta > Magnoliopsida > Poales > Poaceae > Triticum > Triticum aestivum. Next base: position 161,813,680 of record NC_057814.1, on the reverse strand, counting down.
AGAGCGAGTTTCCTCCAAGACTTTCAATGCTGAACCAGGGAGAAGGTGTTGGCGCTAGCACACTAGTATCCATCCCGAATACCCTGCAACGGATGTTGGAATAGGTCCGGAGAGTGCGACCATGCGAGACAACACCTGCTTCCTTAGTAACATCAGCAGTGCCCTATATACAAACAAGAAGAGGTGATCCATCGGAATAAGTTGCCAGGCGCCACTGAGTATATGGGTCCTGCTCGTCGTCATGCTCGTGATCATCAGCATCGTCATCTCCCCCTTGGTTATAAAAATTTTCAATATACATAGTGGAATGTTCACAGGACCTTGGAAACACAAGAAGGTTAATTAGTAAAGGGAAACTAGCTAACCCGCATGCATGTGGATGAAACAATTATAATTACGGTGGAAGACAAACGTACCGAAAGCATCAGGATTCCATGCAAAAATAGTGCGACAAGTGCGACAAGTGATTTTTCAGCAATATCCATCGAGGCGTGCAAGTAAGGACGGCAACAAGCTTGTCGAAGATAGCAACAACTTCATAGTTCGTGTAATCCCAAGAGCAGTTGGGAACTCGACAAATTGCTATCTTCCGTAGACGACAGTCACCATGATCGTATTTGAACTCATGTAGAATGCCGGTGTACTCAACCTCTGGGCAGTCGTCTGAGATTTTTGGAAGTGGAACCCGGTGACGACGGTACACATTCACAACTTCCCACTCACAGTTGTACGCAATATAAACAACCCAATCTCCATTTGCGCCTGCCCAAGCCTTGCCCTCAAGCGATGGCATCTTAACATCATACGTATCATTATCAAGCGGCATCACTTGCACAAGGCGAGGCTTCCCTCGTCCCCGCGCCAGTCAGTAGGGTCACGGTGAAGAAGATAGGGGAGATCAAACCGCTCCTGGCCCCTTGGGTTCCTTGTAATGATGTTATTAGTTGAGTCGAGAATTGTCTTGAACGAACCGGCCATGCTAGCCGAGGTGATGACATCGCACCGATCAATGAGTTCCTCCACCACGTCATCTTTCAGATCGGGGCAAGAATAACGGCGTCATTTCCGGCCTGTTCCCTCCATGGAGAAGATGATCGAACAATGGCAGAAGGAAGGGTGAATGCAAATGGAGGGAGGAAGAGCGTGCGACAGCAGTTCCAAATCGAGAGGGAAAGGCGAAGAGGCGGTGGACGGTTGCCACGCTACACGAAGAGGCGCCTGGGGAGCGAACGGTTGCCACAGAGGTCACACACTGATGACAAGGCCCGAGTGAACCGCATGCGTATATCGCACACACCTTGATCTGGCTGACCGTTTCTTTTGTGTTGACTAATCACAAACAGTTCATCCGAGTGAACCGTATGTTGTATATCGCACACACCTTCATCTGGCTGCCTGTTTCTTTTGTGTTGCCTAACCACAAACATTTCATCCGAGTGAACCGTATGCTGTGTATTGCACACGCCTTCATCTGGCTGCCCGTTTCTTTCGTTCCTCCTTATCGCAAACAGTTAATTGAATTGAACCGTATGCCCTTCATCGCACATGCAACTAAAATCTGAACCGTGTTTGATGCATCCGTCATCGCAAACGTTTTATACATTTTTGACGGTTTTCATACACGACCATTTGCGATTATTGCATCGCACACAGTTTCTCGAAGGGTCTCTGATCGTAGTGTCGCGTTAGCAGCATCCTGCAGCAGTGAACGGCCAAGTCGAGCGAGCAAATAGCCTCATCTTGTCCGGCATCAAGCCCCGACTCGTCGAGCCATTGGAGCGCTCGGCCGGCTGCTGGATCGAAGAGCTGCCGGCCGTCCTCTGGAGTCTCCGGACCACGCCGGACAAGTCAACCGGCTTCACTCGCTTCTTCCTCATGTACGGGGCCGAGGCCGTCATCTCAACCGACATAGAGTTTGACTCGCCTCGCGTCACCATGTACACGGAGGCGAAGACGAAGGAAGCACGAGAAGACGGCGTCGATCTGCTGGAAGAGGTCCGACTGTTGGCACTCAGCCGGTCAGCCATCTACCAGCAAAGCCTGCACCGCTACCACAAGCGGAAGGTCAAGCCTCGATCCTTCCAAGAGGGGGACCTTGTGCTCCGGCTGATCCAGCAAACAGCCGGCCAGCACAAGCTCTCGGCCCCTTGGGAAGGGCCCTTCATCATCAGCAAAGCCTTGGGCAACGACTCCTATTACCTGATCAACGCACAGAAGCCCAGGGAGCGTAAGAGGGACTATTCCGGCAAGGAAATAGAGCGCCCATGGAATGCAAATCTCCTCCGAAGATTTTACAATTAATGTAGTATGTATCATGCCACCTTTTGTATTAAGTGCAAAGACGACGGGTCCCTCGAGGAGCACTCGGGGACTACCCATTTTATCTATATGATAAGCTTTATGGCTATGAATGTGTTATTTCATTCCTTTGCCCGGCGCCGGGTCCGACCAGTCTGCCCGGGGGCTTGCCGCCTTGTCCTGTGTTGATGCCACCTGCAGTCGGACAAGTAGTGTGCCGACAACTAAAAGCCCTCTCTTGCCTTAAGCCGCAGCTCGCAGAGCGACTGTCCGGCTGGCAAGAGCTAAAGGCAGGAAGTGGTGTCCACACAAAAAGTGGCTAAGGAAAAAAGCATCCTCATAGGCCAAGCCGGCTCCTCGCTTCACCGTCCGGCTGCTGAGCAGCTGGCCGGCCGGCTTCTCACTTGACTTTCTATGTTCTAAAAGGCCAAACTACTTGTCTTCCCAAAAACGGCCAAGCACCCGACCCAGCCAAAGACTGCAGAGCGGCTGTTCGGCTGATAGGGTGGCAGCCAAAGGAAGGTGGCAAAGGAAAAAAGCCAAAAAGAGCAAAAAAAGCAAGACTATGTCAGAACCCGGCAGAGCACACTTGTGCGACAAAGATATTTTACATAAGCAAAGGCTCATAGCCAGCATTCAATAGAGTTTGAATACACCCCCAGCAGGTGAAACTGCGCAAATTTAACAAGTTTGTTCGAAACATTACAAAAGTAGGAAAAAGATAAAACTGGCCGCCTAGGCCAGAGGAGCAGCAGGTGGGTCCGGCAGGTTGGTGGAGGTAGCAGTGCCGGTTGGTGGAGCAGCCGATTGATGAGTCTCAGCCTGGTCAGCATCAGCAGCAGTTGACGCGGCCACACGCGGCTCGTTGCTCGAGGCTCGATTAGGCTGAGGTTGGTCGTCCGCTCTGTCTTCCGGTGCGTCGTCTTCGCCATCCTCATCCTCCTCGTCCCCGCCTTCATCGCTGGAAGCGATTTCCTCCACCGAGTCCTTGCCGTCCTCCGGGTTCAGCCCGAACCAGTTGGGCGGCACCTCGGCGCCCTCCTCGTCCAGTTCGGGGATGAAGACATCGGTGTTGGTGTACTCGGCGATTGCCGCCGTGCGTTGGGTGAGCGCGCGGTCCACCTCCACCAACTCCGGCCTAGCCTCCTGCCGAAAGTGGCCAGCTGGGCCAGGTTCAGCCCAGGATACCACGCCTTGGCGAACTCCAAGGCCCTCCGCGCACTCGCTCGAGCCGCGACGCCCTTCCAAGCCTCGAAGCGGCCGACTGCTACCTCCAATCAGTCGGCAGTCCGACTGGGGGTGCGCGGGATTTGAGCGTCGGGCCAGAGGGCGGTCAGCACCTGGGCCCCGACATGTTGAAGGCGGCGGAGCATGTGGTGGGCCGGTTGCAGGCGTGTCTTGATGGCCAGGAGCTGCTCGTTGAGGTTTCGAGGCGCGTTGGGCGCAATCTCCACTCCAACCCTTCTATGCTGCTCGCGCCGCTCCTCGATGGCCTGGCTGGCGGCAACAGAGTGACCAGGAATATATTCTGCACAAGAAAAAGATCAATGATTAGAAGCCAGAAGCCGGCTCCGGCAGCAGTCGACGGCTAACCAGAAGAAAAGTGACTTACCATCGATCATATCCTTGATCTCGCCATAGCCGTCGGTGAGGAACTTCTACTTCTCGGCCCAGTTCGAGCGTTGAGTCTCGAACTCGGCCTGGAGGTGAGCCTCGCTATCCTTCAGCCTTTGGAGTTCCGCCTTGTGCCGCTCCGCCTGGTCCGCCAGCTCCTTGGTCAGGCGGTCGCACTCCTGAGCCGCCTTGCTGCGCTCCTCCTCCTTGGTGCGCAGCTCGGTTTGGACCTCGCCCAGGCGCTGCTGCAGCTCGATGGCTGCCCCTGCAAAGATAAGAAAGAAAAGACATCAACAATCAACAAAGAAGACGAGTAGTTGCCTGGAGATCCGGCCCGACTGCTCAGCAGTCGGCCCGAATCTCGGGGACTACACCCAGCGGGTGCACCGACGCGCCCCCGCGAGGAAGAAGACGGAGTGCTTACTCCGGCTCCCGCTCAAGTCCGTGGTCCGCTTGGCCAGCTCCTGGACATGGGAGTTGAAGGCGGCTGCGTGAATTTTTTTGAACCAAGCATTACACCTTTCCATTACTGCGACATAACGGAAATACAGCAGTCCAAAGAAGGAAGAAAAGGGGAAGCGAGTTCAAGCATCGCCGGGAAACCCATTGTGAGCACTCGCCATCGAGGTTACTCACCGTGGGGCGAAAACCCGACGACACCAAATCTCAGTATCTAGGATCCAGGGCCTACATCCCCAAAAGAACACACAGTTTTTAAGGCTCACAACATCTGAGCAACAAAAGACCAGACCCACGCAGGGGAACGCATCTCAACACCTAGCTAGACCAGATCATCACAGAATCAGGAGATCAGCGAGCCGATTCTTCATGATTCGCCACGCAGATTCTCATCATCATCGACGCGTTCTCCTTCAGCATCTTTGCCCCGTCCCTCATGGTAGCCGCGTCATCTTGCTTCAGCAGTCCTGCCCAATAATACATTAGAGCACAGGCAGAAAAAACACATCCAAATGGGTTTTTAAGCGGCTTGAACTCGAAAGTGGCTCTATTGCGACAAGACTAGATCGCCCAGCACACCGCGGCGACCCCCGCTGTGTAAAACTCCTCTCCACCAGGAAAGAAAGTAAAGCACCACACATAGGCTTGCCAACTATTGTCAGGGCACAAAGCAGTGCTGAACATACATGCCACTGTCCTCCAGGTCACCCTAGTGACAGGGCAAGTAAAGAACAAGTGTTGTGCAGTCTCTCGCCCACCACAGAAAGAACATTTAGGATTCACTTTCCAACCTCGATGTTTCAGCACATCTCTAGTCAAAACAACATCCTGAAATAACTGCCATAGGAAAATTTAAATTTTCAGAGGAATCCTGGCATTCCAGATCCATATGTAGTCGCACCCAGCAATATTCCTTTCCAGGAAATAGTACACCGATTTAGTGGTGAACGCAGCTTTCCCTCCCAGACCCCACTTAATCACATCACTGGCTTCTGAGATGCAAGCTTCCCTTGCCATGTTACCAACAGTCACCCACTGTTCACTAAGTTCAGTGTTCAGCCTCCTTCTAAAGAAAGAGGAGGGATCGGCATTTAAGCATTTATCAACAGTGCACTCTGGATAATTGCATATAGAGAATAGACGAGGGAATTGTTCAGCCAGAGGGATACTGTCCCCAATGGGGTCAATCCATAGCCTGGCAATGTCTCCTGATTGAATCATCACTCTTCTTCCTGCCATATAAAGGTATTTCACCTTCATAATAGCTTTCCAGCACGGCGAGTCATTGCTTTTCATTTTGATATCAGCCATTGTAGCCCTACTAAGGTATTTAGCTCTCACAATATCCTGCCACAAGCCTGATTTAGTTTCCAATTTCCCCCACCATTTAGAAAGCAAACTAAGATTCTGCTTATGCAGATCCTTCACACCCAATCCCCCTTTGTTCTTAGATCTGCATATCCTAGTCCACTTAACAAGATAATAGTCTTTCTTATTCTTGGTCACATGCCAAAAGAATCTCCTTCTACACTTGTCAATCCTAGCAAGTATAGTTTTGGATAGAAGGAACATGGACATATAATAAAAGGCAATGCTAGAAATATTAGCATTAAGTAACGTCAGGCGACCTCCAGAGGAGGCATTGCCCCCCAGTCCAGAATCACATTTTTAATGTACCTGGCCTCCAAAAAGTCCCAATCAGCTACTCGCGGGGAGGAAAAAGTCATTGGCACCCCAAGATATTTCATGGGAAAGTGCCCGATTTGACAGTCAAAGATATCAGCATATGCTTTAAGAATATCATCATCTCCCCCCACACACAGGATTTCACTTTTTTGAAAATTGATTTTGAGTCCACACATGAGTTCAAAAATGTATAACAACAGTTTCATGTTCACAGCCTTATCCAGATCGTGTTCAATGCATAAGACCGTGTCATCTGCATACTGCAGAATGGCCACTCCATTTTCAATAAGATCTGGTGCAATCCCAACAATCAGGTTATTTTTCCGAGCTTGCAGCACCATTTTACACAGGCATTCGGCTGCTATGTTGAACAGGAACGGCGACACGAGATCTCCCTGTCTAACCCCCTTAAAACTTTTGAAATACGGCCCCATGGTGTTGTTCAGCTTGACCCTGACTGTGCCATTGACCAGGACACTTTTAATCCACTTTCACCAAGTGGTACCAAATCCTCTCATCTCGAGACATTCCAACAAGAAGTCCCAATTTACCTTGTCATACGCTTTCTCGAAATCAAGCTTAGTGATAATGCCCACATTTTTCTTAGTGAAAGTATGATGCAAAACCTCATGCAAAGATAATACTCCATCCATAATGCTTCTATGTTAGATAAAAGCATGCTGATGCCTGCTAAACAATTTGTCAGCGGGAGGGGCCACCCTGTTATCAAGCACCTTAGTAATCAGCTTGTAAGGGCATCTAAGTAAGCAAATTTGCCTAAACTGTTGGATCTTATTAGCTCCATTAATCTTGGGCAGTAAAGTTATAATGCCATAATTCAGTCTACTAATATCGAGCTCCCCTGCATGAAAAGCAGTAAACAATCTCATAATATCCTCTTTCACAATATCCCAGCAGTGCTGATAAAACTCAGCAGGTATATTATCCGGGCCCGGGGCCCTGTTGCTTTTCATGGAAAACAAAGCTTTCTTCACGTCTTCTTCTGTGAAGGGTCTATTAAGAATCTCATTATCTAGCTCATCAAGCTTCTCTTCTTCCCCCCATACTCCAGGGTCTAGATGAAACATGTTCCCCTGGGCTGGTCCAAAAAGATTCTTATAAAAATCAGTGGCATGCTCCAGGAGTTTCCCAGTCCCCTCAATCACCATACTCCCAACGTTTAGAGAGTGTATTGTATTTTTCCGCTTATTACCATTAGCTATTTTTTGGTAATAAGCAGTGTTACAATCCCCCCCAAGCAACCATCTCTCATTGGATTGTTGCAACAAGAAGAGTTCCTCATTGACAAGTATTTCATTCAACTCCACAAGGAGATCAGTTTTTCTGCAAAATAATTCTTGATCTATATCTCCTTCTTCCTCTAGCCTCTCAATAGAAGCAAGTTCATCCCTAATTTCCTATTTTCTTTTTTTTTCTCACGACCAAATTTGTTTGATCCCCAACCTTTAAAAAACTTCTAGAATCTTTTAAGCTTGATATTCATAATATCAATAGGATTGCTAGCATTCACGCGTTGGTTCCAGATCTTGCTACCTAGAGGAACAAAATCCTCAGATTTCAACCAACTCAGCTCAAATCTAAATTCTCTCTTTTGTGGGGCTCTGACAACATGGTTATCAGAGTACAATAAGAGAGCATTGTGGTCAGAAACCTCCCTAACTAGCTTTTTCATATTAACAAGGGGAAACATATCCTCCCAATCATTGCTCATGAGTACACGGTCCAATTTCTCCAAGGTAGGATTAGCTTGGTTATTGGACCAAGTGTAGGCCCCCCACTCATATGTATCTCATTTAAACACATAGTGTTGATGATCGAGTTAAACAGGTCAGAATGGGCTGAGCGACGCCATCTTTTATTTTTCTCTCCACTATGTCTGAGGATATTGAAATCACCTCCGATCAATAATGGTGTTTGAATATGGCAGCAGAAATCTGCAAATTCACTAAGAAACTCACTTTTATCACTCTCATGAGCCGCTCCATACACAGTACAGAGGGTCCAAATTTTCTTCATACTGATATCATAGAGGGATACCTGAAGAATAAATCTACCTTTCCTCCAAGCAATTACTTCAAATTTTTCCTTTCTAACCCCACATAAGATGCCCCCAGCTTTACCAATTGAGGGGATCCATTCCCACTCAAAACATTTGTGTGGGTCAAGCTTTCTGAAATAACTATCCATAAAATTCTTTTTTTAAGTTTCTTGCAAACAAAGGAAATCTAGGGAATTGTCATTAATGATATGGGATAGGCAGGTTTTCATCCCTTTTTTTCCTGCCCCCCTACAATTCCAAAATAGACCTATCATTTATATCTTTTCCCTTTTCTCCCCCCTCTGGTGGCCAGGGCTGCCAGCTTGTTTCCTTTCAACAAGATTTTGGCTTCTAGTAGTGGGTCTAGACATAACCACTTGCACCTTTGGGCTTCTTTTTTTCCTAGACCGAACTACAGTAAATTGTTCTTCCATATCCTCATCCCCATCACCCCAATCAGTACTAACAGGGGTTTGATCTCCTTTCCCATCAGTGATATACATCACTTCTTCTTCTATTCTCACATTCTGTTCCCCCTCTTTTTTGCAATTTACCCCCTGACTATTTCAAGCTCTCTAATAATGTCCACATTAGAGAAATTATTGTCAGGAATAGCTACCCCCATTTTTAAAGCTCTAATCATAAGCTCAAGATTAGATAAGGCATCAAAAGAATTATGATTAGCTGAATTACCTTCCAGATTTCTCTTCTTGGAAATGGCAATAGCTTTCTCTTGCATTTTTCCTTCCATATTCTGCAGGTTCCTCAAGCTAAATCTCTGAACCTCTTCAGACATAAGAGGAGGGGTAGGGATCACTTCTCCCACATCCTCAGAAGAAGAGGCAAGATATTGTACCAGGTGTTCGGAATTCCCCATCTTGGAAAGGTCCTCTCCCTCCATTTCCATAACCTGCTCACATTCCACGTCCACATTTAGATGAGCCATATTATTATGAGGTATAGCAGCATCAAAGGAACTTTCATTACTTTTTTCTACCTGAATCTCATCAGCATTATGCTTGGTATCATCAATACCCAGCATTGCCCGAGAGCCATGCAGATTTTCTTTGTTGTAGGCCTCCACAGCCATAGTTTCAATCAGCAACGTGCTATCCTCTGACTCGTCAGACTCCACATTATCCTCATCCTTTGCATCAGCGGGGTTATCACCCCCATCATCACCATTCTTGCTGCTTCCCTCATTTTTCCCTTTATATCCAGATTTAGAGTCATTTTTGCCCCAGGTAGCTGTTCTCACATAGGGGATTTTTTAGCATCCGACCCCACCTAAACCGCATCTCTTTCTCTTTCTGGATCACACACTAGCACTTTCTCAATTTCATTGAAAAAATCAAAGAAATGCGTGCATAACACTGCCTTAGCAACCCCAGGGAGTTCATCCACATTGCGACAGCCCAGCCGGACCCTGACAAATTCAGGCTTGTGCAGGGTGGCCATGTCGATTTCAAGTGGGACGCCCACCAGGGAGGAAACATAGGCGATGTTCCTCTCATTCCTTCTTTCCAGGGGAACATTAGCAACTTTAACCCATGCCATCTCCATAACTCCCTTTGCCCCAACATTGGCCGACCAGGGAACAATCTTAACTACCACACCACAAGATTTAAGGGTCATTCTATCATTATAGCATGTTTTTTTCACATCTCTTTGATTGGGAAAACTCATCAAATAAGTATTAGGACCAATGGTCCTAGCAGTGCAGTGCCACTTAGTCCCAATATAATCAGAAAAAGCCTCTTATAATTCTTAACACTAGCTTCCCCCTCTATGACAGTAATAACCACACTGGTAGATCTTTCCTTCAGCTGCTTAGCAGTGCATGAATCAGGAATGTAAAACAAGCCCCGCCCCTTGGCCTGAAAGGCGCACATGGGAGCAATGCACTCCCAAGGCAGAAAGGTGACACACACCGATGCCAGATAACCCATTTTACTGCATCTTTCACAAAAGGCTTGCGAACAACTAGCAGGAGTATGACTAGTAGCTTTGCAAATAAGGCATGGATCATAAGCCTTGGAAGGGGGCACCTGATTGGGGGAATCGCACGAGATGTTACATCACGCATCGGCTTCTTCTTGAACGCAATTGCTGCTTCAGATCCGGAGGTGTTAGGGTTTTCTCCACCCAAACCCCCCAGATCTCGCCCGCTTGGCGCGCTCCGCTGCCTCATCCCAGCGCTCAGTGTCGTCGGAGCCCGACGCCGTCTTCTTGTTGGTGGAGAGGTCGTCGCTGTCCGCTTCCCTGGACTAGGAGAAGCGCCCGCGTCCCCGGCCGCGATCGAAGCGACCGGCCCCACGCCCCATCCGTCCAGATCCGAACCCCTCGCGCCTCCCTCCACAATAACTCCGATCGCCGTACTCTTCCATCAGCTTGGGCTCACTCGGGGAAGAAGACACCACCTTCGTGAACGATCTATGATCACCACCAATCTTCCCCTCGCACCACCGAAATGAGGATGAGATTTTTGATCTAGGGTTTGATGGCGCCTCCCAGAGATGGGAAAGGGCGGCGTCTAGGTCAAGAATGGGCTGAGCCGCTTGAGATTGGGCTTTTCTACCCCTCGCGTGGCCACCATCCACGCCATGGATCCCCCAATCTCCGTCCACGTGCCTAGCATCCGCGGCGGGCGGTGCCACCACGCCCGGGCGCGGACCCAGGATGCCTGGGGCCCGAGTGATCCCACCTGCACCGAGTCGCCCCGACGCGTGCACTTCGCCCCCACCGAGACATGCCACGCTCCCGTGTACCGCCGGGTCATTCGCTGGGATCCGATCGTGAACCATAGCGAAATGACATGGGAAGGCCACGATCTGACCGATGTCAACGCCTTCCCCCTCGCGAAGATAGCGCGCGTCTACCGTGACCCCCCTCTGGTCGATCAACACTAGCCGGAGAGCGCCTCGTCGGAGGAGGATCTCCCCATTGGCGAAGTTGACGGTGTGCGCCACGGCGAGGTCCGATGCGAAGGAGACGTGCCAGCGTACTTCGCACGCCATCAGGGCAACGGCCGCGCGGATATTGTGGTAATCCTGCAATGAAAACAACAGAAGAGAAAAATGAGTTAGCACTAGAACCTACCTTGAAGTTCCGAGCCGCCTGCTCAGCAGCCGCCCCGAAACTCGGGGACTACACCTAGTGGGTGCGCTGGCGCGCCCCCACGGAAGATTACAAGAATAAAAAACAAAAGCAAGCAGCATACCCGCACGGCTGCCCGCGTTGCCAGGAGCTCCTGCGTATATTGCTGGAGAGCGGCAGCCTGGGCCTTGAACCGGGCCTGGACATCCTGCGCGGTCGTGTTCAAAACAGCCATCCCGCCCCCAGGCGTCCACTCTGGTGGGGCGGCACTTGAAGCCTCGGCATTGGGGGCCGATGTGCTAGCGGCCCCGACCTCCAGCGGCCGTGGCGCTGAGGCCACCCACACGACGGCGCGCCGGAGTACGGACCGCAGGGGTCGAGCCTGTTGGGAATCGTAGCATAATTTAAAATTTTCCTACGCTCACCAAGATGCATCTATGGAGTCTACTAGCAACGAGGGGAAAGGAGTGGATCTACATACCCTTGTAGATCGCGAGCGGAAGCGTTCCAATGAACGTGGATGACGGAGTCGTACTCGCCGTGATCCAAATCACCGATGACCGAGTGCCGAACGGACGGCACCTCCGCGTTCAACACACGTACGGTGCAGCAACGTCTCCTCCTTCTTGATCCAGCAAGGGGGAAGGAGAGGTTGATGGAGATCTAACAGCACGACGGCGTGGTGGTGGATGTAGCGGGTCTCCGGCAGGGCTTCGCCGAGCTTCTGCGAGAGAGAGAGAGAGGTGTTGCAGGGGAGGAGGGAGGCGCCCAAGGCTTGGATGTTGCTGCCCTCCCTTCCCCCCACTATATATAGGGCCAAGGGAGAGGGGGGGCGCAGCCTTTCCCCTTCCTTCAAGGAAGGGTGCGGCCAGGGGGGAGTCCTTGCCCCCCAAGGCACCTCGGAGGTGCCTTCCCCCTTTAGGACTCTCCCTTCTTTCTTATCTCTTGCACATGGGCCTCTTGGGGCTGGTGCCCTTGGCCCATATAGGCCAAGGCGCACCCCTTACAGCCCATGTGGCCCCCCGGGGCTGGTGGACCCCCTTGGTGGACCCCCGGACCCCTTTCGGCACTCCAGGTACAATACCGATAAAGCGCGAAACTTTTCCGGCGACCAAAATAAGACTTCCCATATATAAATCTTTACCTCCGGACCATTCCGGAACCTCTCGTGACGTCCGGGATCTCATCCGGGACTCCGAACAACTTTCGGGTTTCCGCATACATATATCTCTACAACCCTAGCGTCACCGGACCTTAAGTGTGTAGACCCTACGGGTTCGGGAGACATGCAGACATGACCGAGACGCCTCTCCGGTCAATAACCAACAGCGGGATCTGGATACCCATGTTGGCTCCCACATGTTCCACGATGATATCATCGGATGAACCACGGTGTCGAGGATTCAATCAATCCGTATGCAATTCCCTTTGTCAATCGGTATGTTACTTGCCCGAGATTCGATCGTCGGTATCCCAATACCTTGTTCAATCTCGTTACCGGCAAGTCTCTTTACTCGTACCGCAATGCATGATCCCGTGACTAACGCCTTAGTCACATTGAGCTCATTATGATGATGCATTACCAAGTGGGCCCAGAGATACCTCTCCGTTTACACGGAGTGACAAATCCCAGTCTCGATCCGTGCCAACCCAACAGACACTTTCGGAGATACCCGTAATGCACCTTTATAGTCACCCAGTTACGTTGTGACGTTTGGCACACCCAAAGCACTCCTACGGTATCCGGGAGTTGCACGATCTCATGGTCTAAGGAAAAGATACTTGACATTGGAAAAGCTCTAGCAAACGAAACTACACGATCTTTTATGCTATGCTTAAGTTGGGTCTTGTCCATCACATCATTCTCCTAATGATGTGATCCCGTTATCAATGACATCCTATGTCCATAGTCAGGAAACCATGACTATCTGTTGATCAACGAGCTAGTCAACTAGAGGCTTACTAGGGACAGGTTGTGGTCTATGTATTCACACATGTATTACGATTTCCGGACAATACAATTATAGCATGAATAAAAGACTATTATCATGAACACAGAAATATAATAATAACCATTTATTATTGCCTCTAGGGCATATTTCCAACAGATCGTATCTTCTATACGACTCATGCTCGACCTTTCGGTCCTCCGTGTTCCGAGGCCATGTCTGTACATTCTAGGCTCGTCAAGTCAACCTAAGTGTATTGCGTGTGTTCCGAGGCCATGTCTGTACATGCTAGGCTCGTCAACACCCGTTGTATTCGAACGTTAGAATCTATCACACCCGATCATCACGTGGTGCTTCGAAACAACGAACCTTCGCAACGGTGCACAGTTAGGGTGAACACTTTCTTGAAATTATTATAAGGGATCATCTTACTTACTACCGTCGTTCTAAGCAAATAAGATGCAAAAACATGATAAACATCACATGCAATCAAATAGTGACATGATATGGCCAATATCATCATGCTCCTTTGATCTCCATCTTCGGGGCACCATGATCATCTTCGTCACCGGCATGACACCATGATCTCCATCATCATGATCTCCATCATTGTGTCTTCATGAAGTCGTCACGCCAACGATTACTTCTACTTCTATGGCTAACGCGTTTAGCAACAAAGTAAAGTAATTTACATGGCGTTATTCAATGACACGCAGGTCATGCAAAATAATAAAGACAACTCCTATGGCTCCTGCCGGTTGTCATACTCATCGACATGCAAGTCGTGATTACTATTACAAGAATATGATCAATCTCATACATCACATATATCATTCATCACATCTTCTGGCCATATCACATAGCACTTGCTGCAAAAACAAGTTAGACGTCCTCTAATTGTTGTTGCAAGTTTTTACGTGGTTTGTAGGTTTCTAGCAAGAACGTTTTCTTACCTATGTATGACCACAACGTGATTTGCCAATTTCTATTTACCCTTCATAAGGACCCTTTTCATCGAATCCGTTCCGACTAAAGTAGGAGAGACAGACACCCGCTAGCCACCTTATGCAACTAGTGCATGTCAATCGGTGGAACCTGTCTCACGTAAGCGTACGTGTAAGGTCGGTCCGGGCCGCTTCATCCTACAATGCCGCCGAAACAAGAAAAGACTAGTAGCGGCAAGAAGAATTGGCAAACTCAACGCCCACAACTGCTTTGTGTTCTACTCGTGCATAGTAACTACGCATAGGCCTGGCTCATGATGCCACTGTTGGGAATCGTAGCATAATTTTAAAATTTTCCTACGCTCACCAAGATGCATCTATGGAGTCTACTAGCAACGAGGGGAAGGGAGTGCATCTACATACCCTTGTAGATCGCGAGCGGAAGCGTTCCAATGAACGTGGATGACGGAGTCGTACTCGCCGTGATCCAAATCACCGATGACCGAGTGCCGAACGGACGGCACCTCCGCGTTCAACACACGTACGGTGCAGCGACGTCTCCTCCTTCTTGATCCAGCAAGGGGGGAGGAGAGGTTGATGGAGATCCAACAGCACGACGGCGTGGTGGTGGATGTAGCGGCTCTCCGGCAGGGCTTTCGCAAGCTTCTGAGAGAGAGAGAGGTGTTGCAGGGGAGGAGGGAGGCGCCCAAGGCTTAGATGTTGCTGCCCTCCCTTCCCCCCACTATATATAGGGCCAAGGGAGAGGGGGGGCGCAGCCTTGCCCCTTCCTCCAAGGAAGGGTGCGGCCAGGGGGGAGTCCTTCCCCCCCAAGGCACCTCGGAGGTGCCTTCCCCCTTTAGGACTCTCCCTTTTCTCTTATCTCTTGCGCATGGGCCTCTTGGGGCTGGTGCCCTTGGCCCATATAGGCCAAGGCGCACCCCTTACAGCCCATGTGGCCCTCCGGGGCTGGTGGACCCCCTTGGTGGACCCCCGGACCCCTTTCGGCACTCCCGGTACAATACCGATAAAGCGCGAAACTTTTCCGGCGACCAAAATAAGACTTCCCATATATAAATCTTTACCTCCGGACCATTCCGGAACCTCTCGTGATGTCCGGGATCTCATCCGGGACTCCGAACAACTTTCGGGTTTCCGCATACATATATCTCTACAACCCTAGCGTCACCGGACCTTAAGTGTGTAGACCCTACGGGTTCGGGAGACATGCAGACATGACCGAGACGCCTCTCCGGTCAATAACCAACAGCGGGATCTGGATACCCATGTTGGCTCCCACATGTTCCACGATGATATCATCGGATGAACCACGGTGTCGAGGATTCAATCAATCCGTATGCAATTCCCTTTGTCAATCGGTATGTTACTTGCCCGAGATTCGATCGTCGGTATCCCAATACCTTGTTCAATCTCGTTACCGGCAAGTCTCTTTACTCGTACCGCAATGCATGATCCCGTGACTAACGCCTTAGTCATATTGAGCTCATTATGATGATGCATTACCGAGTGGGCCCAGAGATACCTCTCCATCACACGGAGTGACAAATCCCAGTCTCGATCCGTGCCAACCCAACAGACACTTTCGGAGATACCCGTAATGCACCTTTATAGTCACCCAGTTACGTTGTGACGTTTGGCACACCCAAAGCACTCCTACGGTATCCGGGAGTTGCACGATCTCATGGTCCAAGGAAAAGATACTTGACATTGGAAAAGCTCTAGCAAACGAAACTACACGATCTTTTATGCTATGCTTAGGATTGGGTCTTGTCCATCACATCATTCTCCTAATGATGTGATCCCGTTATCAATGACATCCAATGTCCATAGTCAGGAAACCATGACTATCTGTTGAT
Organism: Triticum aestivum; assembly: GCF_018294505.1. Lineage (NCBI taxonomy): Eukaryota > Viridiplantae > Streptophyta > Magnoliopsida > Poales > Poaceae > Triticum > Triticum aestivum. The sequence continues at coordinate 161,797,701 of NC_057814.1, read as the reverse complement.
CAACGAGCTAGTCAACTAGAGGCTTACTAGGGACAGGTTGTGGTCTATGTATTCACACATGTATCACGATTTCCGGACAATACAATTATAGCATGAATAATAGACAATTACCATGAACAAAGAAATATAATAATAACCATTTATTATTGCCTCTAGGGCATATTTCCAACAGAGCCCACCACCAACTCGCCACCGACTGGCGGCACCAGCGGCGCGTCAGGCCGATTGCTCTGGGCGTTGGCAGTCGGCGTATGTGGGGGCACCTCCGCCTCCGAGACCACGGGGTCGCCTCCCCCCTCTCCAAGACCGGCTGGTCACCGCCGGCCCGTCTAGTCGGTGCCTGGCCATCTGGCACCTGCTGCTCTGTAGGCTGCTGACACAGGGCTCCGGGGCACGGTCGCGGTTCACCGTTTCCGCCTGCGCCTTGGTAGCCGCGTTCGGCTACTCCTTGGCCGCCGCGTCGGCCTCCTCCTGCACCGCCTTGGCCGCCTCCGCCTTCTCCCGCTCCTCCCGCGCCTCCCGCGTGTTCCTCTCCGTCGCCTCCTAAAGGCCGGCGAGCGAGTCCACACAGCGGGGCTCTGCAGAGCCAGCCGCCGCCCCAATCATCGAGGCAGACGTGGCCTGATCAAGAGAGAGTGGGGCCCTGTTCGAGCCATACAAGAACTAAGAAAAAAATTTGAGAAAGAAGAAAAGTGAACACAAAGAAAGACCAAACACTTATGCTGACACTATCGGAGGCTGCTTTGGGGCCTTCTGGAATTGGGCCGCCTTCGCGGCGGCCTCCTGCCGCCTGGTCGCAGTGGCCGTGTTCTTGGGCTTCTTGGCCCGGCTGTCATAAGATCCGGCATCGGCTCGGCGCTTAGGCGCGCCGCCTGGTGCAGTCGGCACGGCCGAGGAGCTTGCGCCCGTCCTGCCGGTGCCGCGGCTGTGGCGCGGCTCGCGGTCCTCCTCCTCATCATCCGACCAATCCTCAATGCCGCCTCCCGAGGAGTAACCTGCTCCACCATCACCGCCTTTCACGAATGGAGTTGAAGCGACACTTGATATGTCTGGTCTTCCTGTGAAACCTGGGCTCCTTCGCAAGGGCAATAGCTCCAGTGTTGTCACAGAAGAGAGTCATTGGGCCCGACGCATTGGGAATCACCCCTAGGTCGGTAATGAACTCCTTCATCCAGACTGCTTCCTGTGCTGCCTCCGAGGCTGCCATGTATTCCGCTTCACATGTAGATCCCCCCACGACGCTTTGCTTGCAACTGCACCAGCTTACTGCTCCTCTATTCAATATATACACGTATCCGGTCTGTGACTTCGAGTCATCCAGATCTGTGTCGAAGCTAGCGTCGACGTAACCCTTTACGACGAGCTCTTCGTCACCTCCATAAACGAGAAACATATCCTTAGTCCTTTTCAGGTACTTCAGGATATTCTTGACCGCTGTCCAGTGTTCCTTGCCGGGATTACTTTGGTACCTTCCTACCAACTTACGGCAAGGTTTACATCAGGTCTGGTACACAGCATGGCATACATAATAGACCCTATGGCCGAGGCATAGGGGATGACACTCATCTCTTCTATATCTTCTGCCGTGGTCGGGCATTGAGCCGTGCTCAATTGCACACCTTGCAATACAGGCAAGAACCCCTTCTTGGACTGATCCATACTGAACTTCTTCAATATCTTGTCAAGGTATGTACTCTGTGAAAGACCAATGAGGTGTCTTGATCTATCTCTATAGATCTTGATGCCTAATATATAAGCAGCTTCTCCAAGGTCCTTCATTGAAAAACACTTATTCAAATAGGCCTTTATACTTTCCAAGAATTCTATATCATTTCCCATCAATAGTATGTCATCCACATATAATATGAGAGATGCTACAGAGCTCCCACTCACTTTCTTGTAAACACAGGCTTCTCCATAAGTCTGTGTAAACCCAAACGCTTTGATCATCTCATCAAAGCGAATGTTCCAACTCCGAGATGCTTGCACCAGCCCATAGATTGAGCGTTGGAGCTTGCATACTTTGTTAGCATTCTTAGGATCGACAAAACCTTCCGGCTGCATCATATACAACTCTTCCTTAAGGAAGCCGTTAAGGAATGCCGTTTTGACGTCCATCTGCCATATCTCATAATCATAGTATGCGGCAATTGCTAACATGATTCGGACGGACTTCAGCGTCGCTACGGGTGAGAAAGTCTCATCGTAGTCAACCCCTTGAACTTGTCGATAACCCTTAGCGACAAGTCGAGCTTTGTAGATGGTCACATTACCATCTGCGTCCGTCTTCTTCTTAAAGATCCATTTGTTTTCTATGGCTCGCCGCTCATCGGGCAAGTCAGTCAAAGTCCATACTTTGTTTTCATACATGGATTCTATCTCGGATTTCATGGCTTCTAGCCATTTGTCGGAATCCGGGCCCGCCATCGCTTCTTCATAGTTCGAAGGTTCACCATTGTCTAACAACATGATTTCAAGGACAGGGTTGCCGTACCACTCTGGTGCGGAACGTGTCCTTGTGGACCTACGAAGTTCAGTGGCAACTTGATCCGAAGCTTCATGATCATCATCATTAACTTCCTCCCCCGTCGGTGTAGGCACCACAGGAACATTTTCCCGCGCTGCGCTATTTTCCGACTCGGAAGGGGTGACTATCACCTCATCAAGTTCCACTTTCCTCCCACTCAATTCTTTCGAGAGAAACTCCTTCTCTAGAAAGGACCCGTTCTTGGCAACGAAGATCTTGCCTTCGGATCTGAGGTAGAAGGTGTACCCAATAGTTTCCTTAGGGTATCCTATGAAGACGCATTTTTCCGATTTGGGTTCGAGCTTTTCAGGTTGAAGTTTCTTGACATAAGCATCGCATCCCCAAACTTTTAGAAACGACAGCTTAGGTTTCTTCCCAAACCATAATTCACCAGCCGAACCGCCACTCCTTCTCCAAAAGCTTGCAGTTGGAGAAGTAATTCACCAGCCGGACCACCTCCACGTCCGGCAGCTCCTTGGTGCTCATCCGGCACGGGTCCCGATGCCCGCTCATGCGGCAGATGATCTGGGGCCGGGTTTGGAAGGGCAGAACCCGGCGCGCCATGAAGGCAGTCAGCAGATCTGAAGCCTTGAGGCCCTCCGACTCTGTCATCACCTGAAGCCGGGCGAGAGCGATGAAGGAGGCGGCCGACAGGTGCTTCGGCCAGAATTGCCAGTTGGCGCGGGATCCGGCCGGCGGGCCGGCTGCAAAAGCCGGCAGGTTGACGTAGTCCATCGTTGGATGGATGTTCTTGATGTAGAAGTAAGATTTTTGCCACAGCTTGGCTGACTGCAGCAACGAGAACCTCGGGATGCGGACCCCGGTGCCCGAGCGCCGCACTGCGACGCAGGCCCCGCACTGAGCTACCTCGTTCTTGATGGCGGTGCCGAGCTTGAGGTAGAAGAACTCCCCTAGAGATCAAGGGTGGGGAGAGTGCCGAGGTAGCCCTCGCAGAAGGTGACGAAGGCGGCCAGCAGCACCACCGTATTCGGTGTGAGGTGGTGCGGCTGGACTCGATAGAAAGTGAGGAACGAGCGGAAGAAGCCGCTCGCTGGCAGGCCGAAGCCGTGAAGAAAGTGCGACCGGAAGACGACGTGTTTGCCGTCCTCCGGCGCCGGCGAGATCTCCGCCTCGGGAGGAACACACACCTTTATGTGCCTCTCGCGAGGCAGCTGGCGCGTCTGGCGAAGGAAGGCGAGGTGGTCTTCATGGACATTGGAGCCATCCCAATCGCCGACCCGTTCACGTGCCATGGATATGGGTGCTCGATGGAGGCGCGGCGCAGCGACAAGCGGGGAGTCCGAGGTGGCCCGGCGACGGCAAGCTGCTGCAGCGCCTCGGCGAGAGGAAGGGGCGCAGCGGCAGCAAGAGGAAGGAGAAAGACAGAGGGGGCGCGTGCGTTCTGCCACCCCCTCCCCCTACTTATAGCCCCCTGACGGCGGAGCCGAGGGGGCGAGATGTAGGGGGTCGTGGGATTAACTGCGCCCACTCCCCCCACGACCCCATGTTTTCTGCGCCTTAACGACGTGTAATAAATGCGCCATAGAAGCCCAACCACGTGCCTCGGCCGCAGCGGATCCGCGTGCATGCCGAGGCCCTGTAGTGGCAGGCCCCGGCCTGCGGCAGCGTTCCATAACGCTCGTGGGCTCGCAGGCCGGCCTGGCCTGCTGGCGCCACGTGGCGGGCAAGCAATGGGTGGCAAACCTGTCATCCGGCTGGCGAGCCACCCGGTCCCTACCACGATGTTTCAAATCCACCAAGCGGCCCGCCTGGCCGCGGCCGGCTCCTAGCTGTTGGTGCCCCTAGAAGACGGACGAAGCAACTTCAACAGACCACTCGGAGTAGGAAGCTGCTGAGGCTTCTCGCCTTATTAGCCATGGCGCCCCACCAGCTTCGGGGACTACTGTCGGAGTAAATGACCACGGGTGGCCTCATCAGCCCCCCATGGTATTTCAAGACATCGGGGCTAGCTGCGCCCTTGACACGTCCAAGACGAACGACCATCTTCTTGGGCCGGCTGGTCTGAGCGGCCGGCTGCTAAAAGGCGGCAGAGCCCCAGAAGGCGGCCACGAGGGGAGCCGACTCCTAGAAGGCGGCCACGAGCGAGGGCCGACTCCTAGCAGGCGGCCCCTCGCCCCCTCAAAGTTTGCACCCCACTAACCACGACTGGATAGGGCGTGGCTACAGTGCGGCCCGCCACCCCCGAATCCAGGATAGAGCGTGGCTACAGTGCGGTGTACCAAGCGGACACCCCTCACCCGGCGCGACACTGTACCCACGTGGCCCATGACGTCACCTATGTCAGGAGGAGCCATGCTCCCACGATGACCGGTCGGTACGGCCCGCAGGAGGCGGGCCCTACCTTTCGGCAAGCCCTAGAACGCGGCGAATCCCTGAGCAGGCGGCAACGAGGGCGGGCCGACTCCTAGCAGGCGGCCCATCTCCCCCTTGGAGTTTGTGCGCCATTAACCAGACAAGACGGGGTGTGGCTATAGTTAGCACCCGTCAGGCGGCGGGACAGAAGTCACGCCTCCCCCCCGACAAAGCCTCCGTCATCAGAGGCAAGGCTACAGTATAAAGCGGTCGGTGTGGCCCGCAGGCGGCGGGCCCTACCTATCGGCCGAGAGCACGGCAGTTGGCGGGACCCACTAGGCGGCGGGCCCCAGCAGTCGATGGAGAAGCCGGCGACCAGAGACACTTACGGCCGGGTCCTACACCCGGCCGGATTACCATTGTACCCTTGGGGCTAGGCCTATATAACCCCCCAAGCTTCCCCATGCAAGGGGTTCACAACCTTAGAGATCAGACACGCCATACATCGAGAGTGGAGTAGAGCTAGCCTTGTTCTTCTTCCTCCCCTGGCCAAACAGCTCAAGGAGCAGGCTTTTAGCTACCTTGTTGAGATAGTGGTCAAGCGGAGACCCCGTAGAGCAGGACTAGGGGTGTTATCTCCTAGGAGGGCCCAGAACCTGGGTAAGATTCGCCATCGTAGGCTGTCTTACTCACTCCCGCTTCTAGAGCCCGGCGACGTACTCTTGTCCCCCTCCATGTTAAGCCACCCCCTGGCATATGTCTCACAATATCCCTGACAAGTTAGCAAAAAGCTTGAAAATGCATAGTGCTATGCGTACTCTGGGAGCTCCGGTGTGTGAAGATGGCGTGGAGAGGACAGCATCTGCAAAAACTTTTGCTGAAGTCTGGGGAACTGGAGGAGTTGCAACTGGAGGGGCAACTGGGGCAGTGGCTGCAGGTGCTGAGGTTGTAGCTCTTGTGTCACTAACTGGCACAGCTGCAAACCTATGTGCTCTAGACACTCTTTGATATGCCTCTGTTGTAGTTCTTCCTCTCCTGTCCTATGCTTCTACTTGAAGTTGCTCAACTGCGGTCTGAATCTCTGTGACCTTCAAGTCTAGATCATAAAATTTTGTTTCAATGATCCTCTCAAGGCTTTCTTGATTTTGAGTCAGGGTGGCTAGTCCTTTCTCATTTCTTACTGTTGCTTCAAGCAGATAGCTGAGCTGATCCTGCTTAGTCTTGAGATTCACAGCTGATACATCTGGCATCTTGGAAGTCTTTGCTGCTTGTGCCTTCTCTCTCTTCTCCTGATCCTCTATAGATCTAGGATGTCACTACTGCAGGATGCTGCTAACGCGACACTACCATCAGAGACCCTTTGAGGAAACTGTGTGCGATGCCATAATCGCACACGGTGGTGTAAAAAACCGTCAAAAAGGTGCAAAACGTTTGCGATGGAGGATGCATTAAACACGGTTCAGATTTTAGTTGCATGTGCGATGCAGGGCATACGGTTCAGCTCAATTAACTGTTTGCGATGAGGAGGAACAAAAGAAACGGGCAGCCAGATGAAGGTGTGTGCAATGTACAGCATACAGTTCACTCAGATGAACTGTTTGTGATTAGGCAACACAAAATAAACGGTCAGCCATATCAACGTGTGTGTGATATACGACATGCGGTTCACTCGGATGAACTGTTTGCGTTGAGACATGAGAATAGAAACGGTTCAACTTAACAAGATGTGTGTGATACGCGGCAAACAGGTCTGTAATCGAAAACGTGTGCGAAGACCGATAATAAGACAGACCAGACCAATAACAACACAGACGATTACTGCTAACAAGCCATGTGTGTTGTGAGAAAACAATTGCTGGTATACAATTGTGAGTGATTTATGAAAACATCACCGACGGGTTCCATTGTTTAGTCCATGTGCGATGTGATTTTCTTTGTCCGCCCAACATCTACGCTCTGTCTACAAATCATCAACATATATACTTAACAAGTCAACATTGCATAACCAAATTAAGCATACAATAACACAAGTGACTACACACATAACATTTCCACACACCAAAGTAAGCATTTACATGCATACTACAGTAGGAGAAACGAGGATCTGATCATCTACTTATTGTTGTGACGACGCTTGCCATTGCTTTGCTTTCGGCTGGATCCCTGGCCGTTTTGTGGAAGGAGGCACTTCCTCATGTCAACGATCTGCCTGTACATGTCGTAGCTCGTGTACGCCTCCTTGGCCGCGTACACGACGTGAGCTTTGTCGAGTTTCTCCATCCAGGCCGAGTGCCAGGCACGCTTGTCCTTGTTGCACGAATCCTTCATGTCTCTGTAGTAGGGGTCGATGATGGCCTTGGCGAGGTGAACCAGTGAGTCCTTCGCATGCTCCTTGCTGCCCCAGATCTTGTATTGGCCCTGGATGTCGACAAGATTCTGGCAGGCGATGCCCGAATTCTCGAGCGCCTTTACATCGTTGGTGATGTCCACCGTAGCGAACATGTAGTGGGGGCTGCTGACAAACCTGGCGAAATGCTCGCAAGGCCTTGTGGCTAGACAGTAGTGGTAGACGAGGATGTGGTGGCGCACGCACATCTGGGCGACGGCGACCTTGGGACGAGACCCAGCACGAGCGCGGGTGTACTCGAGGTCGAACCCGACCACCTTGTACTCCTCCTCGGCAAGCAACAGCTCCATGATGTGGATGGAGTGCTCCACCCAGACCGGGTCGTTGGTGTACACCACCGAGAGGTCCATGAACCTTCTGTGGGTGTCCACCACGGTACGCATGGTGAACTGCTGCTCGTCATTGGCAGCCGCTCGGAGCGCCATTGGAGCCGTGCAGGATACCCTCTAAGAATTTCTCGTGCTGGGTGTGCTTCTGGCAATGGTGGGGCGCGATCGCAAGGTTGAAGAGACACAAGGGTTAAATGACCGCTGTAATAAACGGGGGCTGACCGGCCTATAATTGTCATGTCTTGTCACATCGTTCATAGCGGAGGATTCCAGTGCATGTTGACAACACCGCACCGCACGCGTGGGCTCAAAGAGGCGCCAAATGTATTGTCGGTGAGCCTGTTCCCATGCTACTTCGCAAGCTTCCCGCCCGGCTATTTTGGCCACGCGTCGGCTAGAAGAGGGACAAATCATGGGCGTTTATTGGCAAAAAGCTTTGTAAAAGCAAAGTGTGTGGAATGACTTCGGTCATAAGTTTATCCATGGGTGATGAGGTCAAAGCTACACAGAAGGGTGATGATGGACACTCGAGTGCGATAATTAATTCTGTGCTCTATAGTGCACACGGTGCAAGAAACCAACTGTGTGCAATAATGTCGAAGATCGCAATAGAGTTAGCTATACAGATCGTGTGCTGTGAGATCGACAAGGTAAACCAATTCGAGAATGGTTAATAAAATCTAAGACCATTGCATATTAAGGTCAAAATAGTGCTAGCAATATACGAGTCACATACGATGCCATTTCAACGATTGTACCACAAAAGCTCGAAATATTACAAGGTTCAAATTCCAGAGTTATATGGCTCAAATTCGAAGGTTACAAGGTTCAAACTGATATTAGAAATAAAATTCAGCTCATCAGCTGCAAACGCTCGCGCTGATCCGCTGAACATGGATATGAGAGGGGTTCAAACTAATATCACCGCTTCTAAGTCTGGCTTCGAAACCTCACAATTTTTGCAAAGGGGTCAGCCACTGAGAAGTCATGTCTGGGGTTGACACGATGACTTCCGATTACTCTGTCATCTGAAGTTCCAAAATGAAATTCAGCATTTTTGGAGCCTACTCCATTCTGCCGCAAGCGCCGGCGCTGACACTACAAAAAAAAGACACAACCGTGACATTTTGGGCCGAACGAAAAAATCTTCTGTCATACACACGACACTTCTATGACGATAATTGTGAAAAAACCCGGTATCATCATAGATGTGGTGGGCTCCTACTTCTATGACAAAAAATCAAGACAGAAAATGGGCTTTTCGTCCTGGGCGGGCCGGAGACGCAGCTGCATGACATTCTTTGGGTCGTCCATGGCGGAAAAAACCGTTGTAGAAGCGAGGGCGAGGAAAATTTCGGGGAGTTCCCGGTTACGGTGGGAGGTCGGGGGCCGAGTGATGCGCATTTCTCTCGTACACGTACGCGCGTGTGTGCAAGGCGTTGGCTCTAACTGAACCCGAGCGAGGCGTTGGGCTCTAACTGAACCCGAGCGACTGCACTGCAGGCTACGCGTTACTGAACCCGAGCGATCGATCGATGGCTGTTAACTGAACCCGATCGAGCGATTCCTTCGCTACTGCTGCTAACTGAAGCCGACCGATGCTACCTCTGG
>NC_057814.1:161766642-161787994 GCF_018294505.1 Triticum aestivum | reverse complement strand
TGCCCGTGGAGGGGTGGTTGAACAGTAGCCGGTGGAGTAGCGCGCGGTGGAGGCTGGATGAACAGGAGCCCGTGGAGGCTGGAGGAGGTCGACGGTAGCCCGTGGAGGCTGGAGGAGGTCAACGGTGGAGATGAACAGTATCCCGTGGAGTCCCGTTTTGCGGTACGCCACACCCCTCCCGATGAATAGGACCCCCGTTTCGACCGTAGGAGGTCCGTTTCGTCCGTTTTGCGGTAGGCCACACCCCTCCCGATCAATAGGACCCCCGTTTCGACCGTAGGAGGTCCGTTTCGTCCGTTTTGCTGTACGCCACACCCCTTCCGATCAACAGGACCCTCGTTTCGACCGTAGGAGGTCCGTTTCCTCCGTTTTGCGGTACGCCACACCCCTCCCGATCAACATGACCCCGTTCCGAACGTAGGAGGTCCGTTTCCTCCGTTGTGCGGTACGCCAGGCCTCGGTTCCATCGCCTGTTCCGTCCAAGCCCTCCCGATGAACACGACCACGCATTCCGTTCCGACCCAGCCGGTTGGCTCCCACGCGTTCCGTTGCCTCCCGATGAACACGATGCATTCCGTTGCCTCCCCATGAACACGACGCATTCCGTTGCCTCCCCATGAACATGACGACGATTCTGTTTCTCCGTTCCGACCCAGCCATGTACACGAGCCCTGGCCGTACGTATGCGCGAGTAGGCGTTCGAGACCCCGCCCATATGTAGACATACGTGGCCGTATTTTCTTTCTTGCACCCTGGCCGCTGTACGTATGTGTACATGCTACGTGCGCGCCTCTACTACGACACGTACGCGCCTCTACTACGACATGTGCGCGCCTCTACATCCACCAGTATATATGTACGTACACGTTCTCGACCAGAATGACAACGCTACGTACGCATCGACCAGGTGGGTCCCGACTGTCAGGCACTTCCTTGCCTGCGGAGATGTAGCTGGTGGGTCCCAGCAGTCAAGGGGGCGAATCATTTTTTTTTGCCCGGACGCACTTCCTTGCATGCGAAGATGTAGCTGGTGGGTTCCAGCTGTCAGGGGCAAACGTTTTTTCACGATATACGGTGGCCCGTCCGGTGGGTCCCCACTATCAGGTGGAGGAATAATTATTTTGCACGTAATAAGGAGGCACTTCCTTGCTGCAGCCCTGGACCCAGCTGTCAGCCTCTCCACGTATAGTCCACGTCCGATGGAAGCCGTTCCGTGACCGCGTTGACCATGCCGCGCCGAGAGCACCAAGGCGGTGGACGACGGCGAGGCCTAGGAAGGGGACGACGCGGAGCCGGGGAAGACGCGGTAGTGGATGCCCACGCGTAGAGGAGTACGAGGGTTCACTGGTTCGTTGCGGTGTGAGGCTACCGTCGCCGCAGAATAACAGGGGGTGTGGGTGAGTAGAGGGATGGCCGGGCCAGCGGTGGGAGTAGTAGGGGCGGTGAGGCCTCCGCCGCAGCGCAGCTGGCCACGGGAGGCAGGAGCACGAGGCACGACCGGCGCTGGTTTGGGCGGCTGGAGCAAGAAGACCAGAGGTTGAAGAAGCACTACGGCCGTTGGATGGACATCGTACGGTCACTGGAGCTAGAATCGTGCATATTGACTAAGTTGACAAAGCCCTCCGTCCCTGTCAACTTAGTAGGCCCACAAGTCAGCCTACCACTATACTGGGTCCCAGCTAACAGGGGGAGTATTCATTTTTTTGTGCGTAATAAGGAGGCACTTCCTTGCGTGCGAAGATATAGCTGGTGGGTCCGAGCTGTCAGCGGCGGTAACATTTTTTTCACGAAATACAGAGGCCCTTTCGGTGGGTCCCTGATGTCAGGTGGAGGAATCATTATTTTGCGCGTAATAAGGAGGCATTTCCTTGCGTGCGGCCGAGGAACCAGCTGTCGGCCTCTCCACGTACAGCCCACTTCAGATGCATGTCGGTCGTTGACCACATTGACCAGGCCGCGCCGAGAGCACCAGGGCGGTGGACGACGGCGAGGCCTAGGAAGGGAACGACACGGAGGCAGGGAAGACCCGGCAGTTGTTTCCCACGCGGAGGAGAGTTCGACTGTACGAGGGTTTACTTGTCCGTCTGCCGTCGCCGGAGAATAACAGCAGGTGTGGGTGAGTAGAGGGATGGCTAGGCCAGCGATGGGAGTACGGTGGGGCGGTGAGGCCTGCGCGGCAGCACAGCCGGCCGCGGGGAGGAGGGAGCAGGTAGTCTCGCCGGCGCTTGTTTGAGCAGCTGGAGCAGGAAGAGCAGAGATTGAAGAAGCACGACGACCGTTCGATGGACATCCAACAGTCACTGCTTGTGCGTCAACCTTTTTTTAGGAAAGCCTCAAATCTGTGGAAAACAACATACATCCCATCTGCCATTATTTCTAATAATTTACAGCCCATTTGCTAATTCTTAAGGTTTTTTTGGAGCCCATATTCTTTTTGTTAGCATTACAGCCCATATTGTGGCCACGGTTAAAAAATTATACGAAATTTTGCATATTTAGGTGCGGTCCGAACTGTTTTTAATCCCAAAATTTTGACTCACATTCAAACTGATTTTAAAAATAAATGTATATCAATATAAAATCCAACAAATTCTCCACGCATAAAAATTAATGTAATTTAAAATCTTGAAATAAAAAAAAGATATTTGAAACTAATTGCCGGTTTGATGTGTTTTAAAAATGTACAGCCCATTTCTCATTACTGATAGGCCATTTTCTCGGCCAACCGAATGAAGCTCTCCTCGTCTTGAAAGATTTGCAGCCCAACAGGCCTGACAAAGCGACTTACTTGGGAAATCACAAAAAAACTGGGCTGTGGCCGTGGACCCAGCTATCAGCCTCTCCACGTACAGTACTCTTCCGATGGAAGTCGGTCGTTGACCACATTGACCATGCTGCGCCGAGAGCACCAAGGCGGTGGACGACGACGAGGCCTAGGAAGGGGACGATGCGGAGCCGGGGAAGACGCGGCAATGGATGCCCACGCGGAGAGGAGTACGAGGGTTCACTGGTTCGGCTGCGACGTGAGGCTGCCGTCGCCGTAGAATAACAAGGGGTGTGGGTGAGTAGAGGGATACCCTGGGCCAGCGGTGGGAGTAGTAGGGGGCGGTGAGGCCTCCGTGGCATCACAGCCGGCCACGAGAGGCAGGAGCACGCGGCACGACCGGCGCTGCTTTGGGCGGCTGGAGCAAGAAGACCAGAGGTTGAAGAAGCACTATGGCCATTGGATGGACATCGTACGGTCACTGGAGCTAGAATCGTTCATATTGACTAAGTTGACAAAGCCCTCCGTCCTCGTCAACTTAGTAGGCCCACAAGTCAGCCACCCACTATGGTGGGTCCCAGCTAGCAGGGGGTATTCATTTTTTGGTGCGTAATAAGGAGGCACTTCCTTGCGTGCGAAGATATAGCTGGTGGGTCTGACCTGTCAGCGGGGGGAGCGTTTTTTTCGCGAAATACAGAAGCCCTTCCCACGTACAGTGCACGTACAGTGCGTAATAAGGAGGAACTTTCCTTGCGTGCGACCATGGACCTCGTGGGTCCCAGCCGTCAGGCTCTCCACGTACAGTCCTCTTCCGATGACTCTCGTATGTTGACCACGCCGCGCCGAGAGCACCGAGGCGGTGGACGACGGCGAGGCCCCAGACTGGAACGACCCGAAGATGGGGAAGACGCGGCAGTGGAGTCGCAGACGGAGAGGAGTGGGAAACTTGACTGGTTCGGGTGCGGGGTGGGCCTACACTCGGCAGAGAATAACAGGAGGTGCGGAGTGGAGGGTTGGCCTGGCCGTTGGCGGGGTAGCGTTTCGCTGAGGAGCGCAAAACAACGCCGCTGGACGCTAAAGGCTGGTGTAGGCGGTTCCGGCAGCGCTGGGGGAAGAAGACGAGAGATTGAAGAAGAATGCCGGCCGTTGGATGTAAATCCAATGCCTTCTTAGGCTTCGACCTACTAGCCCACATGTTAGCCAGTCCATTTGTTTTTTAGTCCATTTGGTGGGCTGGGTGAAACAATGATGTAGCATCTATGCAGCCCGTTTAAATCCCGTTTGCATGTTTCTCGAAATCCGTGGACTTGCTGGGCTGGGTGAAAATATCATGTTGGGCTAGACGGAGATATGTTATAAAAACATAAACACATGATTGCACGTCAGTAAAATCTTTGCAAGCCTATGTACGCAATCACTAGGAGTTAACTTGCCAAGTTATATATAAACAATTATTATTATTATTTTGTAAGAACTTTCAACTTACAAAATAAAATATCATTTTAATTTGATGAGTTAATAGTATGTGGGGTATTATTATTTTTTAGGCTAGACGTGGGACAGTTGAGTTGGTTCTAGGGGAAAGTACTGGGAGAAAACTCAGTTTACATCGAAAAAGAAAGTGGGAGAAAATTCAGAGACCTGCTGGGTCCACCTGAGGAGGGGAATATGTTGGGAGGAAGGAGATTCAAAGCACGGCAGCCGAGTGAACTAGTTTTTTACGGACAAGTGAACTAGTTTACATACATAAGCAAATAGCCACTAAAAAGCAATCAGGTTAATGGTTTCTTAAAAGAAATATTTCGGACAAAACAGATAATTACGACACATAGGCTAATGCATGAAACACTCAGATGATAAAGGTGCTTATAAACAGATAAAGTACAACATCTAGACCTTCCTGGCACGCTTGATCATGACGCTGCGGCTGTCCGTGTACTCGTCGGTTACGGGAAGCAGACACGCCCTCATGTCCAAGATTTGCCTGTACATGTCGTAGCATGCGTATGCGTCCTTGGCCACGTAGGTTATGTAGGCTAGATTCAGAGGTACCTCCCACGTGTTCAGGTCGTCTTCTTTCATGTTGGCGTATCAGGGTTCGATGATAGTCTCAGCGAGGTCAACCACGGAGTCCTTCTCCTGCCCGTTGCTGATGATCTTGTATTGCTTCTGGATGTCGACAAGCTTGTTGCACCAGATGGCCGAATCATCACGTTCTTCCTTCTCTCCACCGTAGCAAAGGTGCAGTCGGTGCTGCCGATGAAATGGGCGAATGCTCCAGAACAGGGTGCAGCCATAGGACTGAGGTGAGGCAGAGCTTCACCGAGTCTGTATCGTCGGTGTACATCACATTCAACTTGGTGCAGCCATAGGATTGAACGGCGAACTCAAAGGGGAACTCCTTGCTGAAGTCCATATCCAGCAGGCTCACCCCTCGGATCGCCATTGGAGTCTCTTCGAGTGAACGAGTGTGTAGGCGGCGGCAGCAGTTCGTTTTACAGCTCTTGGGGAACTGGATTCAACAGTAAGCTGAGTGTGTACAGGCGACAACAGTTACTACCCCTCCCTCGTCTGCTGCACGCCCGGCAGAAGATGCACCCTCGGCCACAGGTCGGTTCACGAGCGGGTCTGTATTGGTACTGTAATAACAGGAGTTAGTGGTCACTTTACTTAAATTTAATTAGCTTTAATAGAAATTTATACTTAAAACAAGCAATGCATTCGCTCGTTCTATCAGTGCCACATGATCAACATGCACAACAATTAGAATTATTATTCTCAGGACGCACACGATCAGCACATTTGTCTCACTTTCACAAAGATAATACTACCAAGTTTGAACTGTTTGTTATGGTTGTTGTCCTCTGCATCATCATTCCGTGTTTCCCAGCTTGCAAGATTCAGAACCAACAAATAAGATCCAAATAATAAGTACAACAAAGATGCCTACACATCTCATTGATTCCCAGCTTGCAAGATTCAGAACCAACAAATAAGATCCAAATAATAAGTACAACAAAGATGCCTACACATCTCATTGATTCCCAGCTTGCAAGATTCAGAACCAACAAATAAGATTCAAATAATAAGTACAACAAAGATGCCTACACATCTCACTGATTCCCAGCTTGCAAGATTCAGAACCAACCCATTAGAGCCTTTTGATAAAGTGAATATCGGGATTAAATCCATCTTGGCTAGCCATGTCATACAATCGAAGAACTTGGCGAATGCTCTTGACCGTCACAACATCTGTAGTTGAGTATTCCTGTTTGCACCGCACAAACAAGGAGACATGAGAGCATGATTTCGCTTTAATAGGGGCCTCCTTGAACTCAACCTCCAGATCTACTTGGATGAGGTCTGCCTGGAGTTCCATGATTCAATTCATGCGCCTTTTTCTGCAGTTCACCTGAAATGAAGCAAAGATTGCATCATTCAGCTAGCAAGAAGTACTTGCTCTTGTGAGCTGGCAGGTTCTTCTTTAGTAGTTGCACTAAAATTGAGGAACATTAAGGTTGGCTGTCTGGCTCATGTAAGGTGCAACTATAATTTTCTTATCCTTTTGTGCAGTTCCACTAAAATAAAGTGCCATTGTGGTGAGAGTGACGGCTCCATCTTGCAAAGGCTAATAAAATGTTGCACGAGATTACCAGCAGAACTTGACGGAGATTTTGGAAACTCCAATCACCATTTTGTACAGTTCCACCAAAATTGAGAGATGTTGCCCACGTGACATTTTAGTTGAACTGCACAAGACACTCATTTAAAAAAAAGTGTTTTGTGCAGTTCACCAAAAGGTCACAATAGCAGCAAGGTGAAATGGATATCCCTATCTGCACAAAAAGATAGAAAGTAAACAGTTGTTGGTCAATAAGAATATACGGAACATATACAAAATGAAAAGAAGCATCTTAATTATGTTCATGGCAATCACGCAAGGACAGTAGAAATTTTAAAACGTCAGCAATGCTTCATGTTACCAGAAGCATTACGATCAACAATGAGATTCCTCAAATATGGGATTACTTTAATGGTGGCATTGCTTGTTTTCCACACACAGTAAATCAACAGCAGCTAAAGAGTTGGTTTAAGGGCATGGGACCGTGGGGACACCAGGACACTCAGCAGCGTAAATGAGCAACTTACTTATCGTACTGGGGAAAACAGCAGGAGTGCCATTTGTAACACAGTTTAATTGCATCTTATCACTGGAGGCATTAGATTAACAATAACACTGGTTAGACATGTCCCTAAGGTAACAGTGTGATCGCTTCATTTTACATGCGCCCTTACATTGACAAGAGCAAAAGGTTGGTATAAGGACATGCGAGAGTGGACGCATCAGCACAATGTACATACAAGGAGGCATAAAGTGGTGATGCCGAGTTTGTTCATGCTATGTGAGGGCAGCAAACCTAATCCTGGAGACCTTGTACTATGTGAGGGAAGCAAATCTAATCCTGGAGACCTTTTACTATGTGAGGGCAGCAAATCTAATCCTGGAGACCTTTTACTATGTGAGGGCAGCAAATCTAATCCTGGAGACCTTTTACTAAGTGAGGGCAGCAAATCTAATCCTGAGACCTTTTACTATGTGAGGGCAACAAATCTAATCCTGAGACCTTTTACTATGTGAGGGCAGCAAATCTAATCCTGGAGACCTCTATGTGATGGCAGCAAATCTAATCCTGGACATACTCTGTTAACTTGTCCACCAGCCGCCACTTTCTATCCTTTTTTCAACCAATAATAGATCTGTTCCTTATCCAGTTTGTACTGCGTTTTCCCAGTATTTCCCTTTTCAACCAAGAGACCGGTTGGGTATCCGGTCTCTACTACTTTCACCATATTATTTCCTCTTTGAATCAAGTCCTAGATTCATGCTACAACTTTCCCCCCTTTCTTCGTTGTTTGAACAAAGCCCTAGATTCGAATGCATGAAGTAGCTTTACCTCTAATAATACTAAAAATTTAGGTGGCTTTGGAAGAGCTGATGGGAGTAGAAAAAGATGCACATGCAGACACGTGGGGAGCTGGGGCAGTAGAGCAAGGCCGCTTTCGAAAAACTTATACCTGAGGGTCGCCGGGATGTCGGCGGCGGAAGGTCAGATCTGCGGACAATACGGCAGGGAGGAAGAAGGGTCGGAGGACCTCCCGAGCCGGTGCTGTGTCGGAGAGAACGGCACGGGAAGAGGACCGGGCCCCTCCGGCAGCTGTGGGTTTCCTCCCTCGGCGGCGATGACCGCGTGAACGATGCACCTTTTAGTCCTCTACACACACCGGCCGAAGGGATCCGGCCGGATCTGTGACCAGCGGTAAGCAGAGAGAAAATGTTGCTACCACTGTGTTTATATCTGGAGAGGATGAGAGAATGAAGAGAGCAACCCTAGTAAAGCAAGCGCTCAGGCCCCTGCGTCCATATATAGTGGAGTGATTATCTTTTTTCTCTCCACAACAAGCGTTTCAATTTGTGTACGTGGCATTAAAGAAAAGAAACTCTCTATTTAAGGTGACTACTGTACGACTCCTACTTACTACTAGTAGTACTACAGTATTGTTCACTTGTGCTCCCCGCCCCTCCATTCATTGAACAACCCCACGGGTGAATAAACATACAGTAAGTACTGTATTTATATAGAATGAACAAGCTCGAACTATTTTCGGGTAGTTAAAAGTTGAGGGCGGGGATTTTCCCGGGCAGTACGCTTGGCAGTTTTCGGGTAGGCGGTTTGACAGAGAGGCGAGGAGGGTGAGCGAGTGGGGCTGTGCGATTTGACGGCGCGTTACTACTGGAAAGACTTGTGATATGACCACTCACTATAGTCATGAATTACTGGCGCTCCGACCGGGGTGATGCCCCCCTTCCGTTCCGCGCTCTAATCTGGTGCATGACACGTCGACCCGGATGCTGGCTCCCCACATGTCGGAGTAGTAAGAAGGAGCAAAGAATGATGCGGTATATACTAGTACTATACTACTCCCTCCGGTCCTAAATATAAGTGTTTGGAGAGATTTCACTATGGACCACATACGGAGAAAAATGAGTGAATCTACACATAAAATGCATCTGTATACATCCGTATGTGGTCCACAGTGAAATATCTATGAAGACTTATATTTAGGAACGGAGAGAGTACTACTCAGGTCGGAGGAGTGCGAACCACGGTAGCCCAGTGAACCAGCAGTAGAAAACAATGTGGTGATATGGCCATAAAAAACAATGTGCTACGGTCCACACTGTAGCATGTACAGTAACACTCCTCTTTGTTTGGATCCCTGAGTTAGAGCTAGTTTGGGTTGAAATAGCCTGAAATTATCGAAACAAGAGGGGTTAGTTTGAGCTAGTTTGCTCTAACCCAGCTAAAAAAACTAGCCCGGTGGAGAGGTTCTAATTGGGTTAGTTATCCTCGGGCCGACTAAAACAGAACTAAAAAAAATCTCCCCTGCCCGCACCAGATCGCTCCCCCCTCTCGCACGACTCCTCTCTGTTCCCCATAGGGCCGCTCTCCCTCTCTCTCCTCCGGCCGCCCTCTCCTTCCAGCCTCCGCCGCCCTACTCCGGCAGCCCTCTCCCTTCGGCCTTCGAAGGTCGCCCCGCTCCTCCTTCACCAGTCATTTTTCTCCCTCTGTCGTGCGCGGCGGCGGCGCATCTACCAGGGAGGTCGCGAGAGGGGTGAGTTTGTTCGTTCCTTCTCTGTCTCACGGCCATATCATTGATCTTGCTTGCTCTAGCACTAATTCTGATTTGGAAAAGTAGATCCTGATCAAACTTGGTATAGATTTGTGGTGCACGCATGGAATTGTTTGATGCTGCTCGAGGAGGTAATAAATCTTTCTAGAGGCCCAAAGATTCAGGTCACCTTTCTAGGTATTTCAATTTCAGGCTTGCATTATTTCTAGAGGCCCAAACATTCAGTTCACCTTTCTAGGTATTTCAATTTCAGTCTTGCATTATTTCTAGAGGCCCAAAGATTCAGTTCACCTTTCTAGGTATTTCAGTTTCAGGCTTGCATTATTTCTAGAGGCCCAAAGATTCAGTTCACCTTTCTCGGTATTTCACTTTCAGGCTTGCATTATTTCTAGAGGCCCAAAGATTGATTTCACCTTTCTAGGTATTTCAGTTTCAGGCTTGCATTATTTCTAGAGGCCCAAAGATTCAGTTCACCTTTCTAGGTATTTTAGTTACAGGCTTGCATTATTTCTATAGGCCCAAAGATTAAGTTCCCAGTCGGCGGCAAGCGGCCCTACTACCCATGCCGATGTCGACCTCAACTCGCAAGGGCCGGCATCGGAGGGGTTCCCGGGGCTTGGGCTCTACAGAGCCTTCCTCCAGAGCGACGATGGCGAGCTCCTCCCTCGGTGCGTGAGGGGCTCCGGGCTCCCTCCCTATCATGAATGACTTCCGTGATGAGTTAGCTCATTCTTTGTTTCATGAAGTGTTTTTTTTATTTTGTGAAGCTTGATTGACGACTTGTATGTTTAAGTGGGATATCTCATTTGTATGGACAAAGTAGAAATTATCATGTTTTGCATGCTTGATTTGTATAGATGGTTCGTTTATGTCAATTGTGAGTGGGAGGAGGCCACAGAAGAGCCGGCCACACCAAGAGGGTGCTTGGATCCAAGGGACTTATTTTAGTCTGACTAAAAATAGTCTCTTTAAGAGGCTAAAGTTCCAAGCACCCCTGACTAAAGAGGGGCTAAAACTAGTCTTGAGACTAAACAATTTTAGTCAGGGGTACGCCTACTAAAATGTGGATTAGTCCTCTATCTCCTCATTTAACTCCTCTCCTTTAACACAGGCGAGTTCTGGATTGGAGGGTTTGGAGGATAATAAATGCTCATTAACTTGATTTTAGTCTCTTTAGTATTTGGATCCAAGCATGGGTGAGGCTAGCAAGTTTTAGTCCCACTACTTTTAGTCATGGAACTAAAACGTATCCAAGCACCCTCCAAATCCCGCAGGAAATAGGGTCCAAAGTAGTCAAATAATTGAGATAGAGCATTTATTGTCAATCTAACCCTACCATCCATACACCTCTTTGGTTTAGAGTTAGTTCAGGGTTAGAATCGAACTCTAACCTCTAACTGAGTTAGAGTTCTCCTTGTCTCGGTTCATCGCCATCATACTTTCCCCATTCCTGTGTTTTCAGTATCCTGCGAATCAAAGAGGCCCTTTTTTGCGGGAAAAATCAAAGAGGCCCTTAGACTGGTTTCGGTCCGGTCATTTTTTATAAACGTGTTATGTCCAAAATTTAATGAACGTGCTCCAGTTTCCACAAAAGTAATCCGGTTTCATGTAGTAATTCATTCATTTATTTATTCTTCTGCGGGGGGTTTGCATGTAATTCGGGAGGTCTGAAATGTAAAGTACCCCGGCATATGCTCCGAGTCGTGCATGCACTACGACCCAGATGCTCTATGTCCCACATGTCGGCGAATGGGAGCACGTGGAAATAGCCTAGGAGTACATATAGGAGGATAAATGCGTGAAATAATATGTACTGTGAAGCGTAGCCGCGGTTCGAAAAGGAGACCTAAAGTGATGACAGCTATAGGTCGCACGCACCCAACTAGTGGTACTAGACATACGACTAATTTTTCCCTCAAAAAAGAAGAGGCACGAGTGCTCGGTACTCCTATTCTATAAACACGAGTCCCATCTGACATAAGCGTCCGAGCTACAGCTAGCTCTCCTCCCTCGTTTCTCTCTTCTAATTCTAAACTCGGCCGACGCCCGGTGGGCGGGGTGGGTTTGCTCAACTGCGGCCCCACCTCACAGTGAAAACATTACAACTGGAATAAAAATGCCATATACTCCCTCCGTTCATAAATATAAGCCTTTTTATATACTATTTCAAATGGAATACAGCATACAGATGTATGTAGACATAGTTTAGAGTGTAGATTCACTCATTTTGCTCCGTATGTAGTAGTCACTTGCTGGAATCTTTAGAAAGACTTATATTTGGGAATGGAGGGAGTACCATACTAATAAAACATTAAGGCCACGAGGCGATGCAGTGCTGGTTACAGGAGGCAAGAAGAGATGCATCCATCGATGACGTCCACCTCCTCGACTCAGGGCGCCGGCCCACCGAACGGCGCCTAAGTAGCAGCGACTTTCATGGCCAGGTCAACGTGCTTCTGAACAATGGTGTCCAAAGATTCCAGCCGCTGGAAGAAGGCCAACGTCTTTCTGTCCTCGCTTGCCTTGTAGTGGCCTATGTAGATGATTTCCTCGTAGACGTGGATGTGCAGGTCCACGGTTTTTTGCATGGCGAGGCGCTGCGCGGCGAGCGCGGCCTCGAGGTGCACATTCTTCGTCGCGACCTCCGGCACCTGTAGGGCCACCAGGGCTTGAAAGAGTTCGTCACCATGGAGGCCGATGAGGGTGGCAGACAATGAGGAGCCTGGGCGCGCGGGCTGGAGCAGTACGGCAAGGTCGTCCACGCGCTTCTTGACGGCGGTGAACTTGCGGATGGAGTTGACCATCATGTCGTCCATGCGAGAGGCGAAGCCGGCGCCATCGAGGGCTACGATGCCTGCGGTCGCCAGCACCGTCTGGAAACGCTGCACGGTGCGGGGCCGCAGGCCGGCGCCTTGGATGATTTGGCACAGCCGACTGCCGTTCGCGTCCATCGCCTCCATAGGTGCTTGTGGCTTCTGGTCACTTGGTCTTGGATTGGAGTGAGTAGTGTTCCGCAGAGACTTGGGAGTAGATGGATTGGAGTGGTGGGGCGCCTTTATTATATGAGAGTGCAAACTCTGTTGCATTCACATCGTGCTGGCTCTATTCTACTTCTCCAATTAATTCCCTCTCCATGTAATTAAGGATGCATCATTGACCGTTCAACGTCTCGGGAACCGCTACCCTCTCCCTCCTTGGCATTCAAGCACCTATGGACTCGTCGACGACGAGGTGCCTATGGTGACTTCGTAAATTTCAAGATGATAGTGCCGTGCGTGTGTGCGTTCATAGGGGTGAGTGTATGCGCGTGTATATGAGCGCTTGCGTCTGTACTGTGTAAAAAAACGTAAATGCGTGTCAAAAAGAGACTAGTCAGTATACTCAATATTGTGCACCTCGGAGAGGAAAACGATAGAACTAGTACGTATTTATTTACGGTGCAGATTCACTCATTTTGCTCCATATGTACTCCGTCTCGGTGTAGTCTAGTCACTTGTTGAAATCTCTAGAAGGGCAAATACTCCTTTCTGGTTTACAGGGCTATACTAGCAAGTAGTTCTACATACTAGTACAATAGTGGGCTCACATAGCAATTTTGTCTCATGCAAGAGCCTGGCTATATGCGTGCTCCAATGTTCGCAACTGCAACGTTCGGTTTGCGCTTGGCTCTTCGCCTCTTCGAGAAGACGAACAATGATGTTACTAATACTGCTTCTATAGTGTCGAATCCACTGCTGCATGTCCGTCCACCGCGAGCGGGACGGATAGCTTGTTGTAGAAGTACTAGTACTAAGCAAAAGCCTGTCCTCGTTTGCGAGCAACCGCGCGCATGGGTGAGGTAAAATCAAGCTTCTCCTCGTTGTACGAGTTGACGCGACACATCATAGCACTGGCCCCACATGCTTGCCTCTAAACTTGGCTCAAAGACCCGCAGTGTACAATATATTTGCAGCAACCCCTAACATTTACCCACCACAAATTAAAATATATGTGGCCGTATGCATCGTTCTGATGCAGAGGCCGGGGAGTCCCCCCTTTTCAAAAAAAAAAACAAATGAAAATATATATTCATGTCTTGACCAGATGAGCGTGCAAACTACAATCACCAGGGTGTCAGGTAGGGCCAGAAGACTATTTTAATTTTTTTTAAAAACTTCAAGACGGCCACACAGCATGGAGCCGACCCCAACGATTTTAAGCTTACAGGCACGGTACACGCTATCCTAGACTACTCTACACATGAAACTGCCACACGAGCGTCCGGGCTGCGCTTGGCTCTTCGCCTCTTCGGGAAGTCGAACAATGATGGAGTACTACTGCACTGGAGGAGTACTACAGTACGCTTCTGGCCATCTGACACCGATTGAACTGCTGCATGTCCACCGCGTGCGGGAGGGAGAGCGTGTAGCGAAAGCTTCTCCTAGTCTTGCCAGCCACCACGCTCATGGGCGAGGGAGGGACGCTCCTGCCTTTGCGTGTATGACAGATGGGCCCGACAGGTGTGTGGCCAACCTGTCATACAGCCAAAGGCAGGTGCAGTTAAGTCCGCGAGGGAGAGGATAATCAAACTTCTCGGAAGGGGCAAGCCCTTCTTTGATCAAAAAAAATTAATCGTCCTTATATATTCATCAGTCTTGCTATAAGTTGTAGTAGATGCTATATAGGTCCGTCGGATCTTACATCAAGATCCGTGCTTTCAGATTTTCTTTTTTCTCTCTTAAATCTCAGTCGAGTGAGACATAGCCACGCCATTAAACAGAGGCTTGGGCGCCATTAATGGAGACCTTGGGAGAGAGGTGGACGGCAGATGGAGGTCAAAGGGCTCTCCTCCCGATAAGCATGCGCAGGGGTCTGATCGCACGCCTCTCGTACTCAAATAGCTAACCTGCACGGCGCCTCCTAGCTAATAAAAAATGGGGACGCGTGGCGGCACGTAAATGGTACTAGTAAGTAGAACGCCCACGGTTTCAATAATACTTGTGTTTCCGATTGTAACGTGACAACACTTGTTTCAAAATGACTTTGTTGATTGTTAATGTGTGCGCCTTCGCAAATCGGACTGCAAATTTACCACAGCATGTTGGTGCCATGTCATGGCACCAAGCCAAGTTTCATTATTTTCATGCGTGTTTTGGATTTACAGGAATTAAAAAACTAAGTTTCTCAATGTTTCCAACCCAGCCACGACGCCCAGAATTTTGAATTTCATTCCCATTTCTTGCATGGAACCTAGAAATTTACCCGAGGACACACATGTGATTTTTCCACCAACTTTGGTGCACTCGAACATGTGCTTGTATTTCAAATTTGAATTATGCACACAAAGGTGACACGTTCCCTCCCAGAACCACGAGCCTTCTTGAGAGAAGCTCTGATTTGCAAGAAGCTTATACCAAAATTTGTTCCTATTCGGCCAATTTTTTTTACCACGGCATGGTACTACCATGACATGACACCATGCCAAGTTTCATGATTTTTTAAAACCAAGTTTCTCAATGTTCTCGACCGAGCCACAATGCCCAGATGTTTGAATTTTATTCTCATTTTTTGCATGGGACCTACTCCCTCCTTCCATCTATATAGGGCCTAATGTGTTTTTCAAGACAGCCTTTGACTGTTGACAAGATTAATAGCACATGAGATGTGTACTATGAAAATTATATTATTGGAAGCTCCTTTGACATACAAATTTGAAGGTATGCATTGTGTAAGTTGCATGTCATATATTATTGCTCTAACGTTTGGTCAAAGTTAGCCTAGATAAAATGCATTAGGACCTATATAGATGGAAGGAGGGAGTAGAAATTCACCCGAGGACACAAATGTGATTTTTCAACCAACTTTGGTGCACGGGAGCATGTGCTTGTAGTTCAAATTTGAATTATGCACATTAAATGACCAAAAACTCAATTAATGTGTAAATAAGGCCAAACGAAGCCGGAATAATTCCAAAATTTAACAGGGCACTCATGTAGTTCTATGTTGCCTTTGTAAATAAACTCAAGGGGGACAACGTATATCATTTCGCACTCAAAGGTGGCACGTTCCCTCTCAGAACCACGAGCCTTCTTGAGAGAAGCTTCGGTTTGCAAGAAGCTTATACCAAAATCTGTTCCTATTCGGCCAATTTTTTTACCACAACATGGTAGTACCATGACAAGACATCCATGCCAAGTTTCATGATTTTCAGATGTGTTTTGGATTTACAAGAATTTTAAAACCGAGTTTCTCAATGTTCTCGGCCGAGCCATGATGCCCAGATGTTTTAATTTTATTCTCATTTCTTGCATGGGACCTAGAAATTCACCCGAGGATACAAATGTGATTTTTCAACCAACTTTGGTGCACGAGAGCATGTGCTTGTAGTTCAAATTTGACTTATGCACATTAAATGACCAGAAACTCAATTAATGTATAAAAAACGACAAACAAACCCGGAATAATTCCAAAATTTAAGAGGGAACTAATGTAGTTCTATGTTGCCTTTGTTAAGAAACTCAAGGGGGGGGCAGCGTATATCGTTTCACACTCAAAGGTGGCACGTTCCCTCTTAGAACCACGAGCTTCCAAATCGGCCCAATTTTTTACCACAACATGTTAGTGCCATGACATGACACCATGCCAAGTTTCATGATTTCCAGGTGAGTTTTGGATTTACATGAATTTAAAATCAAAGTTTCTCGATGTTCTCGGCCGAGTCATGACGCTCAGATGTTTGAATTTCATTCTCATTTCTTCCATGGGACCTAGAAATTCAACCAAGGACACACATGTGATTTTTCAACCCACTTTGGTGCACCGGAGCATGTGCATGCAATTCATATTTAGCTTATGCACATTAAAAGTCCAGAAACTCAATTAATGTATAAAAAGGCCAAATGAACCCGAAATAATTCCAAAATTTAACAGGGCACTCATATAGTTCTATGTTGCCTCTGTAAATAAAATCAGGGGGGAGGCAGCGTATATCGTTTCGCACACAAAGGTGACACGTCCCCTCTCGGAACCACGAGGCTTGTTGAGAGAATCTACGGTTTTGCAAGAGGCTTATACCAAAACTTGTCCCAATTCAGCCAAAAATTATACGTATGAAAACAGGGTTTAGATTATCCCAAACATTTCGCTACCTAGACCAATAATGTACTATTATTTGAATTCAACATAAAATGGATACAAATATTTGAATTGGAGAGCGTATGGTACATGTAGTTCATAGTGAAATATGATTACTGCTATATGTATGTTTTTTGTTATCAAGATAATATTTAAATTATTGTATAACTTGACAACAATCGTATTCAAATAAGGAAAATTGATTCAAATTTAGTCCATATGGTAGACGACAATATATATGTTCACATGGTGGAGTAAAATGTTCATATATGATGGAAGATCAAAATGTACGACTACATCAATTATAAACCGCAAGGTCACCTAACGATATATTCGAATTCAACATAACGTGTATTCAAAAATTGAAATTCGAGATCATGGCATCTGTAATCTTATAAAAAGGGACATTACTATTTCTTTGGTGGGAATTGATTTGTTTTTTGTTGTTGTTGAGGGAAGTGCGAATCGATTTGGTACTGTGCAGGGTAATCTTGTTCTCCCGATTTTTTTACATTTTTCTTGTAGTTTTTTCAATGGCATCTATAGCAATATAGTAAAAGGGGACATGACTCTCTTGTGTCTTGTATGAATTGTTTTTTTACATGTTAAGTTTGTTCTGCCGAACAAGGAATCCACACCTTGTTATCCCGAAATTTTCAAGCTTGAGTATCTTTTGTCTCACCTGCTTTGAAACTCCCGCTTCTTCAACCCGCGCCGCGCCTTGTTATCCTGAAATTTGGACGCGCGCGAGAACTCCCTCCTCATCCGAAATCGCTCCCGCAGCCCAGACACGCGAAATCCCCCTTCTACCCCTCAGCCCCAAATGAAGCTCCACGTCGCGGTGTCAAAACCGGTGGGGGTACGCTGGTAACTTACCCTACATTTCAGACAAGCGCGTCCCTAAGCTTGGCTCCCCCCTCCCCCTTCGCCCCCCCATTCGTACACCGAGGCCGCCAAAACCCGTGAAACCCCACGCTCCTCCGTCGGCCTCCCGACCGCCGCCCAGCCGGAGACTCTTCCCCGACTACGTCGTCCACCCCAACAGCTCGCCGTCCCTCATCCACTGCACCAGATGAGGATCCGTTGTCGATCTCGTCGTCCCGCCGGATCAGCCACCCCGTCCTCCACCTCCAAGGAGCTGCCCCGATGTTTGCATCGTCTATCGCGCCACCTCAATCCCCACAGCGCCGTCTTGACCTGCCCCACCGGAACCGCAGCACCCTCACCAATTCCTCCGATGAAGCCGAGGCCAACTCGGCGCCACCAAGGAGGTTCTGCACTCACCATTGCATTTTATCTTTTATTCGATCTCACGGGGTTGTCGGTGCTCGATACCGAGCAGACATGGCGTGTCTCCATCGACGGCGCCGTCGCCGGCCATATCATCCACGGCGTCTCTCCCCCATGTCGTTGCTTCCTCGGCGGCGACTTCCACAGTGGCACTAGCTGCAGCTGCTCTGGCTCTCGCTCGCGCTGCGGCTCTGTTCTTGCTGTCGGTCGCGCTGTTGCACTGCTCCTGCTTTCGTTCGTGCTGCTGCTCTGCTCTTGCTCTCGCTTGCGCTGATGCTGCTGCTGCATGACCTCCGGCAGCTACAGGAGTTGCTGCTTTAGCACTCGCTCGCGGTGCTACTGCACGACTTGCTCTCTGCTAGTCTGTTCCCTGCTCGAGCGTCTGCTGATTTAGATCACTGCTTCTCTCCTACTAGTGCTCGAATGCCCTAAATATCTATTGCAATGCTCTGTTACTAGTTCAATCAGTTTCGACAGTAAAATTCAGTTTCGACTGTGAAGTTCATTTTCTTCAGTTAAGTTCAGAGTGAACAGTACTTACAGCATCTGTCGGAGCGGCCGTGGCGCGGTTGATGCATTTTACATCTAGCACTTTTTGGTGATGTATTTTACATCATCTATTGCAGATGATATTAGGGTCCCACTTCAGATTAACGTTGTCTGTCTTGTCATGCTTCAGCCTCGTCACTGTACACCTTAGCGGAGCTGCTCCAACGACGGAACTGTCCATCACAGCGGAGCAGTACCCTCGACGCCGTTTCCAGAGGCCTCGGATCTTCTTCCTCGCCTCCGACAGTCACACCAGCATCATCACCATCCTCCACGTCCAACCCAATGATGCTGAGGTCCACAAGGCTATGCCAAAGAGGTTGTACACCTGTCGCATCACTTTGTTTCTCCATTCCTCTGTTCTTCCAATTCATGTGAGCCAAACACCCATGTTGACTGAAATCCTACGTTTCCAAATGCTCTGTTTTGCACGTGCATTCCTATCCTATTCCTGTGTTTTTCCTGTCCCTGCGTTTATAGAATCCTCCAATTCTAAGGAGCCCTTACAGATTTACTTCATTTTCAGATAGGCATCAAAGAAAACTCTGTGTGTTATGTCCTGCTCCTGCCGTGTCGTCATCCACCCCACCTGAGGTGCACCATCGACAGAAGCGTTCACTTCAGCAGAGATCCCCCTGCAGACTTCCTTTCGCCGCCTCAGATCATCTTCCCCGTTGCCGGCAGCCACGCCAACTGCATTACCATCATCGACTGAGCAGATGAACCTGAGGACTACACAGTTCCGGAAGAGAGGTTGCAGTCTTTCGTGTTTGCTTACGTTATACATCAGTTATTATTACCTGCTACTTTATCGTTCAATCTTGAGTTTTGAATTGCCCATGGGTCTCATATCAAGCCAGCAACGAATAGTATCTGTCTACTATCTGGTTCATCTGGGGTCTTCTATGTGGTTCGTGTTAGGTGGGCAACAAACAATAGATGATCCATTGTCTATCTTTTTAAACTGAAGCTATAATCTACCTGCTATCATTAGTTTTGGATCCATCCACTCGTTTGCTACCATCAGTCTTGATTTTTGCATGCACCCCTTAGGCCTTAAAAAATCTAACTATTTTTTTATTATGCATGTTAGATATTGTACACAATCGTACTGAACATGTAGAGAAAAAGAGAAGACCGTTGCGTGCGAATATAATGTCATGTAGACGCCGCTCCATGGTGGGCGAAGTGCCCCCCTCCTGCATTTCCAGATTGTATTCCAGAGGAAGATAACTGTTCAGATGGAGATTCAGAAGGAGCCGACCACGCCTGTTTACCACCTGAGGTGTTTGCTTTAACCTGGCATGCTGATGTTGGTCATATCATGCATATGGCGCCTTGCATTGCTTACATTATACATCTTATATGTCATCAGCTTAGTTTAGATTTGCTTTGTGTGAATGCCACCTGTTTGGTTTCTATATCATACTCCCACCATTCCTAAATATTTGGTCTCTTTAGAGATTTCTACAAGTGACTACATACGGAACAAAATGAGTGAATCTACACTCTAAAATATGTCTATATACATCCGTATGTGGTAGTCCATTTGAAATCTCTAAAAAGACAAATATTTAGGAACGGAGGGAGTATATGGGAATTACGCAATGCCATCTTCTTTAGCCAGGCATCATATACGTGAATCATGCAATGCCATCCTGTTTAGCCAGTCATCGTATATGTGAATTGTATTGTGCCATATTTTTTCCATAATGTATTCCATTTGTCAACAATGTTTATACATTCATCTACTCTTCCTGTGAATCAGCCATTTGAGTCGGTCATGGGAAAATCTGGAGTGAAAACAAGGTCTTCTGAGCAGTCGGTGCTACCTATCGATGCAGATTTCTTGCTGGTTACAGATAGCTCCTCAGAGGAGGATTCAGAGAGAGATGACCAGTCGTATCCCCCCCCCCCCGAGGTGCATGCTCTAACTTGGTTGGGTTATATTGCTCATATCATGCATATGGTGTCTTGCATTGCCATGCCATCTGCTTAGATTAGACATGCTTTGTGTGAATGCCTCCTGTTTGCTTTCTATATCACATATGTGAATTATGCAATGCCATGTTTTTTAGCCAGTTATCATATATGTGAATTATGCACCGCCATGGAGCCAGGCATCATATATGTGAATTATCTCATGCCATCTTTTTTTTTCATTACGTATTCCATTTGTCGACAATCTGTGTATATTGAACTACTCTTCATGTGTATCAGCCATTTGAGCCGGTTATGGAAAAATCTGGAGTGAAAACAAGGTCTTCAGAGCAGGTATCTCGATGGTTACAGGGAGCTCCTCAGAGGAGGATTCAGAGACAGATGACCAGTCCTATATCCCACCTGAGGTGTGTGCTCTAAGTTGCAATGTTTATATTTCTCATATGTTGCATATGGTTCTTGCATTGCTTAGTTTAGACATCATATGCACAATCACTACTGGAATCAGCTAATTTGCCATCTGCCACCTCTTTGCCGTCTGCTAGCTGACGGCAAAGAAGCTCTTTGCCATCAGCTACCCAAAAGCAGACGGCAAAGAAATGGCAGACTGCAAAGAAGCTCTTTGCCATCTGCGTGCTCTTTGCCGTCTGCTAGCAGACGGCAAAGAATCTTTGCCGTCCGCCGGCAGACGGCAAAGAGGTGGGTGGGTCCAGTTATTGTTTAACCAAATCAAGCCTACCGGCCCCACCTCTTTGCCGTCCGCAAGCAGACGGCAAAGAAACTTTGCCGACCGTTGGCTGACGGCAAAGAGGCGGGTACGTTAACGGCCGTCCCGCCCCGTCTCTTCTCCCCACTCTCTCATTCGTCCCCACCCACACCCGCGCCGCCGCCGCCGACCCCGTCTGCCGCCGCCGTTGCCGACCCCGTAGTCGGCTGCCCCGCCGCCCCACACCCCTCCCCTGCGACCCCCGACCTCCACCGCACCCCCGCCGCCCCTTCCAC
>NC_057814.1:161765795-161766420 GCF_018294505.1 Triticum aestivum | reverse complement strand
ACACCGGCCCGCGCCGCCGCCGTCGACCCCGTCCGGCGTAGCCGGCCGCCACGCCGCCCTGCATCCCTCCACGACCTCTACCTCGGCCCCGCCGCCTCTTTCACGTCGGGAAGCCGCGCCACGGCTGTCCCCGCCGCGGCCGTCCGGCCTCCCCCTCCACCGGGTCGCCGCCTCCTCCAGCGGCCGCCGCAGCCGTCCGGCCTCCCCCTCCACCAAGTGAGCTCCTCTCCCCCTTTTTTTGTTTAATTAGTTTCTTTTTGTTTATTTTAGTTTAGTTTCTGTTTTAGTTATAGTTTTAGTTTAGTTTAGTTTTAGTTTATTTATTTTAGATTAGTTTTAGTTTAAGTTTATTTTAGATTAGTTTTAGTTTTAGTTTATTTTAGATTATTTTTAGTTTTAATTTAGAAGAAGAAGTAGAAGGAGGAGGGAGGAACAGGAGGAGGGAGAAGAAGAAAGAAGAAAAGAAGAAGAAGAGGAAAAAGGAGAAGAAGAAGAAGAAGAAGAAGAAGAGGAGGAGGAGGAGAAAGAAGAAGAAGAAGAAGAAGAAGAAGAAGAAGAAGAAGAAGAAGAAGAAGAAGAAAAGAAGTAGAAGACGGGGGATGAGAAGAAGTAGAAGAATGAGAAG
>NC_057814.1:161746217-161765369 GCF_018294505.1 Triticum aestivum | reverse complement strand
CACGACACCCCGACCCCCGACACCTCCCGAAGAGGTGTTCTTTGGCCTTCAAGAGGCCGACGGGGTCATATATTTGTGAATTATTAGTTAGGTCATATATTTTTTGATTTTGTTATGAAAAACATCATATATAACTGTGTTGATCAGGTAGTTTTAAATGTGCAGTTGTTTCATCGCTGCGAGGTTTGGTGTTCGACGACCTCGCCGTGCGTTTGACGAGCTCTGCCCCTTCGTTCGTGGGTGAGCACAAATGACATGTCCTCCTCCCCCATTAATTATTTGATCTATTCCGATGAAACTTGTTAGCTAGCTATATATGTGTCTTGAATCATCAGTATGCGTAACCAATATGTGTCTCCCGTTCGAAAACGTCATAGTTATAAATATGCATGCATTTGCATATTTATAACCTTGATTCTTTCGAATTGTCCAACGCTATCCATGGACAGCCCGAGTATGTTTAGATTGGGTTCATTTTCCCATATGCTTTGCTCCGGATCCGACGCATAAATTTCGTCAGTGCCTCCCCTGTTGTTCTCCGGGTACACATCCTCTCTGTTTATTGCAGAGACGTGTATCAGGAGAACAACGGGGAGGTGCTGCCGAAATTTTGCGTAGGATCCGGAGCATAGCATGGGAAAATGAACCCAATCTAAACATACTCGGGTGGGATTAGGACCTATCATTACCTATTAGAGTGTAGGTTGCATGGACGTAATAAAATTGACAAAGTAGATCAACTGATGAATATATACATGGTGAATTATATATATATATATATATATATATATTTGTTGTGTGTCTAGTAGCTCTGAAAGTCAAGATGAGTGATCGTGCGTGGATGTACACCGGTCACACTGGTCAGAACAAATGGAGCACTGAATGGTTCAGAAAAACCAAGGGGTTTGTGCGAGCCGCATTTGCAAATGGCCAGAGGAAAACCTGGTGCCCCTGTTTACGGTGCGGCAATTGGGAAAAGAGGACAGAGGCTGAAATGGGCAAACACCTGCAGAAGAGTGGTTTTACGCCCGATTATACGGTGTGGACATTTCATGGTGAGTCTGCCCAACGTGACCGAGCTGAGGTGGATCGTCGTCGCACCGACGAGCATGGTACCGGGATGGAAAACATGGTGCAAGACTTCGATGATGCTCGGGATTCGGACGAGGAGATGGAGGAATCTGCAAAGGCCTTCAATGAAATGTTGGAGTCTTCAAAACGTCCGCTCCATGAGCACAGTGAGCTTTGTCAGTTGGATGCCATCTCACAAGTAATGGCTCTGAAGGCTCAGTTCAACTTGGGTAGAGAATGCTACGATGCAATGATGATAGTATTTGGACGCTTTCTACCCAAAGGCCATGTAATGCCTGCAAACCTGTACCAGTCGGACAAAATCCTCCGTGCACTGAAGATGCCCTATGATAAGATACATGCCTGTGAGAAAGGATGTGTCTTGTTTAGGCTTGACTATGCGGACTTGAACTATTGTCCCATTTGCAAGTCTTCCAGGTATGTTGTGGTAGACAACGGTATGGGTGAGAAGACACAGACCAAAATCCCCATTAGTGTTCTTCGGTATATGCCAATCGTACCAAGACTTCAACGTCTTTTCATGGTCGAAGAGACGGCCAGACAGATGACATGGCACAAAACGGGCAAAAGAACCGAACTAGATGCAGATGGGAATCTGATGATTGTACACACATCGGATGGTGTTGCGTGGAAAAAGTTTGATGAATTACATGGTGACAAAGCGGCAGATCCGAGGCATCCTCGAGTCGGCATCAGCACGGATGGGTTCAGTGTGTTTGATATGACGGCAGCCCAATACAGTTGTTGGCCCGTATTTGTCTTTCCACTCAATCTCCCCCCCGGACAGATTATGCAAAGAAAGAACATTTTCCTGACGTTGATAATTCTAGGGCCCAACTATCCGGGGAAAAATATGAATGTGTACATGCAACCGCTTAAGGACGAATTGCAAGAAGCCTGGGATAATGGGTTCAAGACATACGACGCCTATAGCAAACGGAACTTCATAATGCTTGTCTGGTACATGTACTCGACGCATGACTTGCCGGCGTATGCGCTATTCGTTGGCTGGTGTGTGCATGGAAGGTTCCCGTGCCCCACATGCAAGGGAGCTCTTGAGTTTCGTTGGCTTCAGGCCGGTCGCAAGTTTTCTTGCTTCGACATGCATAGACAGTTCCTGAATCCTCGCCATAAGTTCAGGAAAGACAAGAAGAACTTCATCAGAGGTAGAGTTGTCAAAAACTCTGCACCACCTGCATTGACAGGCCAACAGACCCTGGATCAGTTAAACGCTCTCGAGCCAGATCCAGAGCGTCCAGGGTACTTCAACGGGTATAATTCTAAGCACGCCTGGACTCACAAAACATGCTTATGGGATCTGCCTTACTTCAAAGACCTCCTTTGCCCACACAACATCGACGTGATGCACACTGAGAAGAATATTGCCGAGGCACTTTTTGGTACATTGTTCGGCATAGATGGGAAGTCAAAGGATAATACTAAGGCTAGAGTCGATCTGGAGGCGCTATGTGATAGGCCGTTACAAAACATGAAAGAACCGAAAGGAAAGCAGAACTGGACGAAGCCAAAGGCATGGTTCAATCTTGGAAGGCCAGCTATGAGGGAAATTATCTTGTGGGTGAAAATGCAGTTGATGTTCCCCGATGGGTATGCAGCGAATCTACAGAGGGGAGCCAGTCTTGATAAATTGAAGATATTTGGTCTCAAGAGTCATGATTGGCACATATGGATTGAGCGGATAATGCCGGTGATGTTGCGTCGCTTCATCCCTGAGGACGAATGGCTAGTACTGGCAGAACTCAGCTATTTCTTCCGTGTTCTTTGTGCGAAAGAACTATCGCCTGGCGTGCTAGAAGAAATGGAAGAGTTGGCACCGGAGTTGATCTGCAAGTTAGAGAAGATCTTTCCACCGAGCTTCTTTAATCCAATGCAACATTTGATTTTGCATCTCCCGACCGAGGCAAGATTGGGGGGGCCCGTGCAAAATCGTTGGTGCTACCCAACTGAGAGGATGCAGAAGACGCTTCGACAAAAATGTAAAAATAAACATAGAATTGAAGCATCGATGGCTGAGGCATTCATCACTGAGGAGGCGGCAAACTTCGTGACAGCACACTACGAAGCCAAAAATCGTCATTTGCATAATCCGAAGCCTCGGTACAATGCTGACGACCCTAAAAAGGGTGGATCCAACCTCAGCCTATTCAAAGGGAATCTCGCACCAGCCAGTGTTTCAAATCCAGTATCTTTGGATAACGAACAATGGCGGACCATTTCGTTGTATATCTTCAACAACCTGATAGAAGTGCGGCCGTACATCGAGTAAGTTCTCGGTACATAGTTTCGCAACTTCTATTTCCTTTGAACTGCTCTTATTCCTAGATATTTCATACAGTCGATACGTCGCCTTATTCTCGTATGGAGCGGTGATCCAAAAGGATTCTGTCGAAGAGTATGAGCTTCTCGCAAAGGAAGGAGGCGGCTATCCCGGTTTCATCTGTTGGTTCAAACAAACGGTAATTTCTATTAGACTTGTAGGCTAATTTGTAGGCGGCTATCCCGGTTTCATTCGCTAATTTGTGCGTAATGCAACAATCCTTTCATATTAAACTTGTAGGCTAATTCAGAGTCTATGGACGCCGAATTGAGACAAGTCGCTAATGGTTTTGACTATAAGGTCCGTTCATTTGACAAATACGACATCAACGGGTATCGCTTTCGTACCTATGGCAAAGAGCTGTCTATGGCCGACCGAAAGTCTACAAATTGTTGTGTATCTGCTATCGGCGAAGGAGGTACCGAGTATTATGGGAGAGTTGAAGCAATTTATGAACTTCTATTCTATGGTGAAAACCCACCGAATGTCGTAGTCTTCAAATGTTATTGGTTTCAGCCGAAGGAGACTAGAAGGACTCATGAACATATAGGGCTAGTTGAAATCAACCAAAGCACCCATTTAGATGTTCCTGATGTCTATATTACGGCTCAACGGGCGACCCAAGTATTCTATCTACCGTGGGCCTGCCAAACTAATCCAAATCTGAAAGGTTGGGATGTCGTTTATGAAGTGCCGCCACGTGCTAGACTATCTCCCCCAAAGGAAGAGGATTATGAACCTCACATTAACCCAGACACATATGAAGGAGAATTCTTCCAAGAGACACGTCTTTCAAAAAAGCGTTTCAAGAACCGCTATACTTCACCCCAAAACATTGAAGTAGACAGCGACAGTGAATCCGACATCACCCCAGAGGAGGAACAAGAAGAGCCGGAACAAGAAGAGGTTACTGCTGCGGATGACCTGTCATTGCTTGACCGATTACGTCAAGGTGGCCTTCCACATGTTGATGCCACTGAACCCTATGAGCCCGTCATTGATTATAGTGATGATGATGATTATGCATTTATTGATGATACTGATCCAGATTATTAGTAGTGTCAGGTATTAAATTTTTTATGTTGTACTTGATGATGATACACTTAAGTGATACACATATTATTATTCATGTCGGTCTTTTTTATGTTGTACTAATTTCGTTTACTGTTTGTCATGGCAGGTGTTGAAAGATGGTGGGCGCTGGTCGGGAGCGCGCCAAGGCCCCTTCTTCGTCGGCGCGTGGTCTGAGGTCTTCCATTCCAGACGCACCTCTCCGCCGAGCGTTGCTGGACAGTATGGCCACACCGCCGGGCCCTTCTTCGTCGACCGCGGTGCCCAGCAGGGGACGAGGTAGGAAGAGAGGAGGTGGGGCACGTGGTCGCGGGAGAGGAGGTAGGGTGACTGCTACGGCGCCTTCCTCGCCGCCACCCCCAGCTGTTTCACCCGAGCACGTGACTGCTAGGGTGGACTCGTCCGAGGAGGAGGCTACACGGACTCCGGTCCACGAGCCTCCGGTCCACGGGTCTTGGGCCCACGAGCCTCGGGTCGACTGGCCTTCGGCCCACGAGACCCCGGAGGAGCACACGTCCGGATGGGGTACCTGGCCGGATCAGCCCGAGGAGCCGAGTGGCCATGCTGATGATGGCGGGGAGCCGACTGATCCTGAGGAGGAGGGGGGCACCGTCTACCAGCGTGGTGCTACACGGCTCCCATCCGTGCCGGCGACCCGCGAGCAGAGGTGGTTGATTTTCCCTGATGGGGAGAGGTACGTAAGTGCATTTAATATTTTTGTACCTTCTGCATTCACGTTTCTTCAAATAACTAATGCGTTGGCCTTGTCATGCTGCAGGGGTTGGGACCACCATCATAGTGTCCGCCGGCCCAACTCCGTCCTTGGAGTTCTTTGCCGGCAAAACTTCCCGGGGTTTGTCACGTTGCCTAGTGAGGGTCGGCTTCCAGAGCTTGGATTGAGCTGGGAGCACTACATGGCTGCCCCGGCCCCGCCGGATGAGATTATCGACGGTGTTGTGTGCGACACGAGGGCAGACATGGTGATCAGAAAGTTCTAGGTAATTTCTCCTTTACACATTTAAAAATCTTCAACTAGCTAGTTATTAATTGTACTAATCAATATTGTCTCATTTGATTGCAGACATTCTACAAATGTGAGGAGGGATACGAGGAGGACGCGGCACATGTTATCGAGAACGTCTGCAAGCGCCTACTCCAGAACTTACGGCACAAGGCTAGGGTGCAGGCTGTTCGAGACTACTACGCCTTGCGTGGTATCAAGAAGAGCAAGCCGGCGTGCCGGAATAAGTTCCTGAGTAAGGAGCAGTACATGAAGGTAATTCTTAAGGCCTTCTCTACTTAAGTTCCTTCATTTAGTAATTCTTAGCCGTAGCGCTCAAGTTTCTATTTGCTAACTTAGGCGCCTCCGAGATGGTGTGCGGATCGGATGGATTGTTGGGAGGTGTTGGTCGATGAGTGGTGCTCAAAAGAATGGCTAGCCCTCCACAACGAGGCCAAGGACAAACGTGCCCAAATGGAAGGTGTGCCACACCATCAAGGCAGCTCCAACTTATATCAGTTCGGGTGCAACTGGGTATGTGGTTTGCTTCATGATTCATGCAATTCATTCATCATGCTAGCTTGAGCCCTTTAATTACTAATTTTCATTGTTTCTCTCTTTCAGGCACGCTACAATAAGGCGGATAAGGTGCCAGAGGTGTACGACCTGTATGCCATGGCCCACACTGCCTCTTTCAAGAAAGTCAAGGCTTTCTCTCAGTCTGACCTCGATGATGCAAACAACTTCACCAACATCTCCTCCCAGAACAAGCTCGTGAGATATAGAGATGAGGGGAAGGCGAGGAAAGAGGAGGACTTTAACCCGAGCTAGGGTTCCATTGATCCAGAGCTGGTGATGATATCTGGTGCCGGGAGGTCCCATGGCTCCATAGCCATTGGAGATGGACTTATCCGTTGTCCTAGCACTCTCCCGGAGATCAAGGCGCGCCAGTCGAGCTCCGCTCCTGAGATAAGGCCTCGTGAACGGCCAGTGCAACTCGCCATCAAGGTTAGTGATACGTACTCAGTTATCTTTCTCCATTACATTGTGTGCGCTTCCATCAATGATTACAAATGGTCATGTGAGTGGTGTTGCAGGCTGCTATACAGAGTGAGAGAGATAGAACGGAGAAACTTATGGCGGAGGCGGCGGAGAGGCAGCGGGAGTTGGAGGAGAGGACGACAAAGATGATGGAGGAGGAGAGGGCACGGAATGACATGCAGGCAAGGGCCATGTACGAGGTCCTTGTGGTAAGTTTCTTCTGCAGATTAGCCAAAACATTCATGTAGTGTTTGTCTCATTACTAACTAGTATGACTGAGTCGTCAAAACCAAATGTGCAGTCTGTGTGCGAGAAGACAGGTCAGACCGCTCCGCCGATGCCAGTGATTGCTCCTGGGACCATGGTGAGTATTTGAATGGACATTACTTGCTAGTCTTAACATTTGAGTGTCATCATGCTAACAAGACATTGGAAATGATCTTTGGTGCAACGTAACTCCAGACAAGCATCGCACGATCCTTCTCCAGCTACCGACACGAGCCACCCCGCTCCTACACCTCCTGGATCTTGGTAAGTTTATCTAGTGTTTTGCTTAACACATGCATAAAGACCTAGACTTAGCTTTATTTCCTCCAATGCTTACCATAATGACCTAGACTTAGCTTCTTCTCCTCCAAAATGACTTAATAAGCTTACTAACCTCCAAAACCATCCATTTTACCTAAGTTAGCTCTAAAACGATCTGTACTTAGCTTACTTATGTCAAAAATTGCATAATTATCTTAGTTAGCTCATAGACGATCCATTTTACCTAAGTTAGCTCTAAAATGACCCAATTTAGCTAGGTTAGCTTATAAATGATCCAGTTCATCCTAGTTAGCTCAAAAATGACCCATTTTACCTAGATTAGCTCCTAAATGATCCATTTTACCTACGTTAGCTTTAAAATGACCCATTTCACCTAGGTCAACTCCAAAATGACCCATCTTACCTAGGTTATCTCATAAACGATCCATTTCAACTAATTTAGCTCATAAACGATCCATTTCACCAAGTTAGCTAAAAACGATCCATTTCACTTAAATTAGCTCTTAAATGATCCATTTCACCTAAGTTAGCTCAAAAATATCCATTTCAACTAAATTAGCTCATAAATGATCCATTTCACCTAAGTTAGCTCAAAAACGATCCATTTCAACTAAGTTAGCTCGTAAATGACCCATTTCACCTAAGTTAGCTAACAAACGATCCATTTCACCTTAGTTACCTCAAAAACGATCCATTTGACCTTTGTTAGCTCATAAACGACCCATTTGAACTAAGTTAGCTCATAAATGATCCATTTCACCTTAGTTAGCTCATAAACGACCCATTTCAACTTAGTTAGCTCATATATGATCCATTTCACATAAGTTAGCTCATAAATGACATACTCTTCTTGTTCTAGTCTTCTTCTTGTTCTAGTCTTCTTCTTGTTCTACTCTTCTTGTTCTAGTCACCTATTTCTAACTTTCTTATTTTGCCATTTTGCAGAATTCATTCACTTCATGGAAGCTACTCTTCTTGTTCTAGTCTTCCTGTTTATGTATGGATGAAACTTTGTTTATGTATGAAGGCTCTTTGTGATATGAATGGAACTTTGTTTATGTATGAAGGAACTTTGTTTATGTATGAAGGAACTTTGTTTATGGATGGAACTTTGTTTATGTATGAAGGAACTTTGTTTATGGATGGAATTTTGTGATATGAATGCCTGTGAAATATATCTATACATGTCATATATATTTGCTGTGAAAATTGTTGGATTTAAAAAAACAGAAAAAGAGCCAATATGCAGGCTCTTTGCCATCTGCCACCGACGGCAACGGGCTCTTTGCCGTCTGCCGCGGACGGCAAAGAAGGCACGTGGCATCCAGTTGTGCCAATATGCAGGCTCTTTGCCGTCAGCGGCGGACGGCAAAGGCCTGCCATGTAGTGACGTGTAGATGACATCATACGGCGGACGACAAAGACACTAGATAGTTTGCCGTCAGCGGCGGACGGAAAAGGCACTAGAAACTTTGCCGTCAGCGGCAGACGGCAAAGGCCTGCCGTTAGCCACTTAACGGACTGACAGCGCAATTATTGCCGTCCGCTCTCTTTGCCGTCCGCGGCAGACGGCAAAGGGCCTTTGCCGTCAGCCGCCAGGAAGCAGACGGCAAAGTAGCTGTTTACCGTAGCCTACTTTGCCGGAGCCTTTTGCCGTGCGCGGCTGACGGCAAAGGTCTTTGACATCCGCCGTTCATGACTTTGCCATCCGCCGTGGCAGACGGCAAAATAGGTGATTCCTGTAGTGAATATTGAATTATATCTGCTTAGTTTAGAGATCATACATGCGAGTGCCAGCTGCTTAGTATATGAATCAATTATGTCAATTATATCATGCCATCCTGTATACTTAGACAACATGTATGTGAATTATTTCATCCCAACCTATTTTAGAAAGACATCATATAGTTTTGTCATGTCATCCTGTTCAGGTACTCATCTATGTTGAATTATGCCATTATATCCTGTTAAGTTATCCATCATATATCTGAAACTGTGTCATGCTATCCTGTTTAGTTAGGCATCATATATGTGAAATTGTGTCATGCTGTCCTGTTTGGTTAGACAACATATATGTGAATTACCACATGTGTCTATCATACAATGTCTATACGTTCAATTTCTTTTCTTGTTTATCAGCCATTTGAATTGGAGGGGGTGATGGCAGTATCTAAGGGAGCAAAAACCCGTTCTTCACAAAAGACAGTGCTACCCGTCGATGCAGATAGAACCATGGTTGTACTGGCCCACAAACTAGCCCCACCACACTTAATCGAGACTCTTCCAGATTGCACACTTACACCGTTGGGCAGAGAACCAGCTACAACCCATCTAACCGCAACCCCAGCGGATAGTAACCCACTTATAGTTGACAAAGCACCATGTCCACCACAGAGTACCCCCACACGAGCAGTTTGTAAAGCTACTGCAGTGCCCAAAGCACGAAGACCACCACAGCTAACCCAAACTCCACGTTTAAAGCAGAAGAGCAACTGTTCTCAGGTCAGATTCCGTAGCTATGGTCCATACTCCTTTGCTGTTGCATTACTGTATTTACTCATACCAACTACTTTAGAATTTGAAGGATCCAATTGAAACTCCAATGGCGCAACAGGTAAGTTTTAAACCTATTTCTTTAACTAGATTGTTGTTCTAACTTCTTGCTCTATGTTGATTTCAGTTTAAGTTGTATAAACAGTTATGTTCTCATGTGATGCACATTACAAGTGCTGCCAATGCTGTGTAGTTTCTCACACTTATATTCTGTCTATGCTGGTGTGTCTTAAAAATATATGAGTTGAACTGTGTCTCTATCTTGATTAGGGAACATAAACTAGAATGATATGGACAACACAGTGACCATAGTACATAGATATATGTTTGTTTCATGTTGTTATCCTGTCCACCTTACTATTGAAACGGTTTGCCAAAATGAGTTTCGTATACTACAAGCTAAACCTGTGATGTGTCTGCTTGTTTCTCTTGTAGTATGCAAACAGAATATTGGAGAAGAGCACCCCACTATGCAATGGTAGAGAAAGTAATGCAGATAAGGTTCAAGATAGTGAGAC
Organism: Triticum aestivum; assembly: GCF_018294505.1. NCBI lineage: Eukaryota > Viridiplantae > Streptophyta > Magnoliopsida > Poales > Poaceae > Triticum > Triticum aestivum. The sequence goes on along the minus strand of NC_057814.1, from coordinate 161,755,207 downwards.
AACCCTATTGGTCTCCAACAAAGGTGATAAAAACGATCTTGTAGACAGTGAGAAAACCCCACAATCCTGCGTTGATGTAGTGTTCGAGTTACTGGCCAGTACCGCTGGCACAAGCTCTTCGAAATCGCTGCCTGGATCACTTCGGCTTCTTCAGTCTCAGCTACAAGCTGAAAGGCATCAGTAGGCTGTGCTGCGGCAAGAAGCCGAAGGACTGAGGAAGTCCCTGCAGAATTCAGATGCGTACTTTCTTGTGCAACAGCAAGCGCTGGAGGATTTAAGCGCCAAACAAGAGAAAGTTAATAAGCTTGCTAAGCATCTTGCCAGCATTATGGGTACCCAGGATATTGTTTCTTGAACTCTTCTGAAGTGGTTTCAGTTCTGGACTTGTTTTGCTGCGGCGTTTATATGCTGCTTTGTTCCCTATATTTGCGCTGGTGGCGAACTTTGATGCCCAGTGGATGTAATATGTGTAATAGCCGTGATAGCCTAGCATAAGTTGCTTGCTTATTTATTTCCTTGTTGTCTTTTTTATTTGTTTGCTTGTAGTCAGTGCAGTTCTTTTTCCGCGGTTTGCTAGTGGCTGCAATAACCTATTTTTAAAACTAGGCCACAATAACCATGGGCTACTATTTACTGTAGTGACACTGGGCCTCCTACAGGCCGTAGAAACAGTGGGCCTTCTACGGGCCGTAGAAACAGTAGGCCTTCTACGGGCCGTAGAAATAATGGGCCTTCTACGGGCCGTAGCAACAATGGGCCTTCTACGGGCCGTATCATCAATGGGCCTTATACGGGCCGTATGATCGATTGGCCAGACATGGGCCAATAACAGGCCGCATTATGGCCGTAGACGGGCTAGAGTTGGAATCGTCCGTTCATGGGCCGACCATAACGGGCCATCATTAATAGGCCGTATTTGATGACTCTATGAAAACGGCCCAACGTATTAACGGACCACAAACGGGCCGACTGTAACCACGGGCTGAATTTGGCCCACAAGCAGAAAATGACAGTAACGGGCCGTAAGTAAACAAATGCTGGACATGAGCCCAAGATTAAATGGGCTCTGAGAAGGCCGAAAGATAACATGGGCTAGAAACGGCCCAACGGAATAACGGGCCAGTTTCACCACGGGCCGTTAATGGGTGTAAAGTGATACACTGTTCATTACAGGCCAGTTTCACCACGGGCCGTTAATAGGCCAAGAGTTACATAGGGCCTCATATGGGCCAAAAGACGTCATGGGCCATACATGGGCCAGAAGTGAAAACGGGCTGGAATCATATTGGATGGCCCAGATGACGCTACTGGGCCTAATTCGGATAGGGCATAACGGGCCTTGGGCTAGCGGGCTGTAAATGGGCTATATGCGAACAGGCCGTTAACAGGCTTTCCATGGGTCGTCCCGCCACCTTTTGACCAAATCAAACGGGCCGGCCTTTTCACAGGAATGGGCCTCTGTTGGGCCGTGCCACGTGTCGACGTATCATAGGCGCCTTCTGTCCAATGAGTGGATGACACCTGTCCCAACGATGAGCCGACACGTGCTTCCTCGAGCCAATGATGATTTTACACGTGGAAAATCCCCATTGGTCAAGGCTGTTAACGGGTTATCGGATCCAAAACCCGACCCGATAGCTTAACGGCGTTCCGTTACGGTGGATGCCACGTGTCGGTCACCCTTGACGAAAGCACTTCTGTGACGCGCGATTTATCGTCATGGAAGTGCACACTTCCATGATGATAATTTTGGTAATGTCATGGAACACTTCTACGACAGCACAGGTATGACTATCTTGATTCTGTCATAAAATCGTCATGGATGTACATGCATGACAAAAAACGCGACCTACTGTGACAAACACGTATCATCACGGAAGTGTATTTTTTTTGTAGTGTGATCAACAAACCATTCTTTTTTGCGAAATAAATGTAGGGCAAACCTCATTTCCTTCAGCACCCTTGCTCTGAGAACAAAGAACCCGGCAAATATAATCTCCGGTAAGGTCCCTCGGTAGGAGTTCAAAGTAATTTCTGAGAAATGCGGATCTAGGCATTTGACGTGATTGTTATATTGTATCACATTATCCACCACTGGGCCTAATCTTATCTGCAAAAGAAGAAAACGTGTTAGTGCCTACATGCAGTTTTGAACATTACTACATGCCTATTTGGTTTGCAAGATTTGTGAAATGCACTAACATGCCATCTTCGATCTGACATGATTAACATGGGCCTTTGATTACATTCTAGAAAAATGTAGCCTTCTTCACAACAGGTTGGAGTGGATGAAAAGTTCCCTAAGAAAACTAGTACAGATGAATCAAAGGAGAAATGATTATTGATTGTAACCATATGGATCAAGCAACCAATATGGGGGGTGGAACATGTATGTACTGAAATCCTCCAAAAGAATCCTTCAGAAATCGTAGTACATTGTCATTGTAAACCTGGAAAAACGTGTCACAAATTGAACTCCCTTATGGTTAACATTTCACAGGAAAGGAACATCACCTCGATATATAGCTTCTCCAGGCACAGAAAGCATCTCAGGAAACTGACAACTTGCTCCAGGTTGGGGCCGGTAGATTTTAGTGCCAAGACCTTCACTGTGCGCAGTTTTGGGGTCAAGCTTGTCGGAATCATTTTCTGAATGACAGACGAACAAACATCTTCAAAATTAGAAATAATGTTAGTCTGTAGAAGGAGAGGTAGAAGGCGGCTGTTGTACCTGAACGGGTGTGGATCCAATAACAAGTTCGGAGTATTTGTCAGACGAGTAGCCCACCACTGTCAATTTCGGCGCAGAAATGACATTGATTCTTGTTCGACCTTCTTGATCAACTACAAGTAATCTCTCAAGTGCAGGTGTGTCCTCAATGACCATACCGTGGTACACATCTTGTGATGTCTTCCTGCCGCACCAGCAACACACATAAATAGTCCGGAGAGTCATGAAGGTGATGTGGAAGGTACTCAACCCATTGATCGTCTGAAGACGAAGGTACTCGAGTGCAGTACAGCCATGGAGCAGGCGCTCCATGTCAGCGTTTGAGAGGCAGACGGCGACGACCTCAAGGTGCTTCAGTCGTGGTAGAATAAGAGCGAGCGTGTCATTAAGGGGGGGAATGGCAGTTCCTGAACTTGGCGACGCGCAGCGTGGGCGCGAGGCGGAGTGCGGACGTTGGCAGCGACCGCATATGCCCATCATCAAAAGTGAGCTCCTCGAGCTGATCTAGGGCGGGCGACCGGAACCAGTCGTCAATCTTGGCTCGGTCCTTGTCGTTGGAACGCAAATTGCCCATTCTTAGGCCTTTGGTTGGGCCAAGGTGACTGCCGAGGATCTTAGAGAACGTATCCAAGCTTTTGGGATAGCCATGGCAGAGCTCGTGGGTGTCGATGAGGTCGAGAGGGCTAGAGTTCCATAGGGGGCACCATCGCCGGGAAAGGACGGTTGTCCATGCCCCATATTTGATTGGGATAAGGGAGATGATGACTCTCAACATATCATCGGGGAGGCTGCTGATGAAGTCTAGGCCTGCTGGAGTCGCTTGCGGTTCTAGCTTGCCCCACCTCTGCTTGTTGGCAGCCCCGTTCTCCACCTCCAGAGTCTCCTTGTCAGCGGCGCTTTCTAATAGAAATGGGAGTACAGGGAATATTTAGTCAAAACGGGGCAATAGAAAAGTGTATTGGTAACTAGAAGTTATTAGGTAGGAATATAGTAAGAAAAGGGAATAACAATTGGTTGCTTAAATACTACAGAATTCATTTGACATTGCTGGGTAAGTCAACATGCAGATAGTTGAAAAGAAAACTTACTTCGAACAAAGTCTGGACGGATGATTTTGTCGGGGAAGTTAGCATATATCTCATGACCAGACCCTTTTATGTGCAGTGCAATTTTAGTGCCAGCTTTCAGTACATAAAACTTGGAAATTTCTTTCCAAAAGCCAGTTCCAAAATAGGAGTCACCACGTTCATCAAGTCTTACAGTAGCAACGATTGTAAATCCATGGTTTGTGTGCAGTATGACATTCGTGCAGCCTTGATCTATGTAAAGGGAAAAATTGTGCACTACATAATCTGTTGCATAGAAAGGGATGTGCTGCAGAAAATGGTAGGATTGTTAAAGAAAATATGGTAACATGCAAATATGGGCCCAAATTGAAAGAACTGTACAGCAGTTGAAATCGAAGGACAAAAATCTATAATTAAACAGATAGGGTAAACATGATGTCATGGAAATATGAGAGTAATCGAAAGAACAATACATCATTAATTTGCCTAATATAGAAAGAAGAGGGGAAAATCCCCTTTGACGTATATGGTGCATGTGGTACATTTTTATCCAAATGTAGCAATATTTAGAATATGTTCCGGAAAGTAGGCCATGCCAACCGATTTAGGGTGAGATTTAACATACCACGTGCGTCCTCAAGTTATCTTGTACGGTGAGATGGAATCTGTGGCGGAGGTTGCAAAGTCGTGAAGTGTCGGCGCACTGTACATTCTATGAATGAAAGAAAACCCTCAAATCAGCTCGAATAAAAATGAATTCACGGCAATTTCCGCCGGGTGATTAAAGGAGCAGATGAACTGGGATAAGAGATGAGATAATATGTCATTAAATTAGTTACCTTGTCGTCCATGAGAAAGAAGCCCCAGTACGGCAGATTCCCCAACCGAGTGGAGCTGGATCGACCGAGAGCAGCGTCGAGAAAGTCGATGGCGATAGGCGGCGGCAAGCGGAAGTGGCGAAATGCGGTGGGCTTTGCCGGCAGCCTGGCGGCGGCAGCAGGCTTCAAGCTGTTTACCGCCGCGATAGGCGGTTCCATGGCATAGACGTGGAGGAGCTTGTGCAGGTGTGAATGGGGAACGTACAGAAGAGGGTGGCAGGCGGGTGAGGGTTTTTGTGACGTGGGCATGGTGAGGGTTTCCTTTTTTCTTTTTTGAATTGGTGGTGAGGGTTTTCTGTCCCATAAAGAATTTTGGGGGCGACGGTTTGCTAGAGCGAACCGTGTGTGATTGACGCAACAGGCAAAATGAAAGTCATTGCACACGGTTCCAATTTTGGGAACCGTGTGTGATTGACGTAGTACCTCCGTCCTAGTTTATTGGTCCCCCTTTGTAATTTTTACCAAAATTTGACCAAATATTTAACATACTCAGACATAGATAATAAGCGTACACGTACATAAGCATAGTTCAACCATAAGTACACAGTTCAACCGTCATTAAGCACACTCAAGCGTACATAGTTCGATCCATCCCACATCTCATCTCACATGCCGGCACGATCTGAAGCTTCTCCAGGTACTCGGCATACGTGCCGTGCGCCACCCTGCGAGAATACTTCTGCTCGAAGGAGGCAACGGCCCGTCCTCTTGCATGCGCCAAAACACTTAGATACGCGTCATGAAGCTTCTGGTTGCAAAATGGGCATCGATAGTCGCCGTTCCAGGTCCTAGTACGCCTGTTATGCATTCCCGCATAAAGATCCCTCAGGATTTGCCTCTTGTACCTCCTCTGGCCATCTTCATCCTCGCTGTCCACATCGTCAGACAGCACCTATACAAATAGTAAAACAAATTTGGCATCAAATCAATGATTACATGCCATGAAGTAGGATTAGGAATTTATGGCTATTTATTTATACATATCCAGAGATTATGGTTCGATTTTTAAGCACAGTCATCTATGTACAGACCAATCTTGAAGAAAATAATGGCACAAACATATGTAGGTCATTAAAAATCAATTGTCAAGTCCTGGCTAGGAATTATTAGCACGAACACTAACCCTAGTCGGATTACTAGCAGAAATCATTTGCACAGATGAAAAAACTAATCACTTATCACTTGTACCATTCAAACAATCAATACACTACACGGATCTAACGAAACTTACTCACATTTCATGGATTGGGAGAACATAACCATAGGATTTCTATTCCAAAAAGGGGGAGGCAGGAGTAACCAGAGAAACCCTATGATCTATTTGACACATAAACGGGTATAGATGACTAACCAGCTGTTGGTCATCGTCGGAGTCGTCGCTGGAGTGGTCGTCGGAGTCATCGCTGGGGTCGTCACCAGAGTCGATGTGGAACTCCGCCTTCGGCTATGGAAGCTCGACGCCGTCGACGTCGTCAGGGTGCAGCAATAACTCGCCGGCGGTGACGGCAACTTCTGTCTCCATCTCCACGGCGTGCTCCGGTGCTTTAGCAGCCCCGGCATCGCCACTCCCTCCGACGGGGCGCTTCGGCGCATCCTCATACACTGACGGCTTTGAGGACTGAGAGCGGCGTCGAGGATGCAAGTGGAGAGAGAGGATTGTGTGTGTGTGGTAAGGATGGGGGTGTGGCCGCTCGGGCGCACCATTAATATGGAGTAGTGGGAGTTGTGGGAGAGAGGCAGGCGGCGGTCAAACCGATGGCTCGCCTCCCGGTGAGCCTGCGCACCGGACTGCTGGCATGCCTACCAAAGTTTCACACAGCTACTCGCACGCTTCCTGATGACACTGCGCAGCGAGCACGCCTCTGCCAATTCACACACCTGCACGCACGCCTCCCCGTCTGCCTGTGTGGCAGACTGCTCCCATGTGTCCCGTCAACTCACGCCTGCTCGCACGGCACACGGGTCGCACGGCGGCACGTATATTGTTTTTCTATTTGCATGATTAATGCTGTCGCTTTATTGCTTAACCGAAGCATGGCACGTATCCATTGTTGGTCTAACGCCCACGGTTCGAATAAATAATCCGTTTGGGATATTGGTTCCCAATTATGAATAATCTCCCGTTTGTAATTAGATAAAGATTACATCAAAACTGGTCTCAAATTTGACGAAAAAAGTATAATGCCACTTTGTATTGGTGTACGTATGACACCACGATAAGTTTCATGAACTTCAAATAAGTTTTGGATGTTAGAATTTAAAAATCAAGATTCTCAATGTTTGAAATTTGCTACACGGGGAGTAAACATGCACCCAGTGAGACACATGTGTTTTTGCAATCCATTTAGGTGCACTGTCACGTGTGCATGTAGCTCAAATTTGATTTTTGCACATTATACCCATAGAAAATCAATCAATTAATGTACTAAAACGTCTTAATGATCTCTGTGATTTTTTTGAAATTAAAACATCCCTCCTTTGGTAACATATGTTCACCGTGGGATAATTAATTTAACATGCATCGTAGTTGCGGTGGATTCGCGGTGTGTGTGTGGGTGTGTGCGTCTGGGGGTGGCGGGGGCTCGCAGTACACTACGAGTTGTGAGCCACCGTGTGGGTTGGCCGTTTTGTTAGGCAGGCCGGTGCCACATCAGAGTCATGAAATCGTTATTTAAAACATTACACAACCCTTTCATACATACATGTTTTGGCCACATGCAGTCGATGGTTGTCCTACACGACACTCGACACTCGCGTATGACGCTTTCTGTGGGCCCGCGAGGTCGTCGTCCATCACTTTGACGAACAGCCGGCCGTGAGGTTAATTTGACCAACAAGGTAGAATCTTTTTTGGTTGTGTTATGGTGGTATATAGTACGCGTCGAAGAGGTGGGAGGGGACCAGCATATATACTATACGTACGCGTCCGTGAACAAGTACACCTCACTCAGTGTCGGGACTTTTTGGTTTCCGAGGCACGTGCCACATCAAAATTGTGAAATTGGCTTTTCAAACATCACACAACACCTTTTTGGGCCACATGCATGCACGCGGTGGTTATCCTAGCTAGGACACTCACGTGTGACGCTTCCATCTGTGGGCCCACGAGGCCATCGTCAATGCATGCATGCATCACTTTGACCTACATCGGGAGATCGGTTAATTAATTTCACCATCGATGAGGATTCTTTTGGGTTGTACATATATTACGGCAGGAGCATATAGTATGCGGCGAAGAGGGGGGAAGGGGACCATCATATGTAGTATGCTTCATGAACCTCGCTTTGTGTGGGTGCATGGTTTACGGTTTTTGAGGCATGTGGCATATCAAAGTTGTGCATTTTGGGTATTCAACATATATATGTTTGGCCCACATGCAAAGCGGTGGTGGTTGTCCTCTCGCACCCACTTAAGCGGTTATCAGTGATATCGATGCTTTCCATCTGTGGGCCCGCTTGGTCCATCACTACTTTTTGCCTGACAACAAGAGAGGTTAATTTGACTTATTAGGAGGGGATTATTATTTTTGCTCTGGGATGACATGCATGATACAGTTTGAGCACACACACATGCATGTGTATGCATGAATCCCTCCCATCGTGTCTAAGTGGCTAGTACAACGACACATCTTGAACCGATCTAGCTCTGTGTGGGGAGCTAGTGTACGATTTTTGACGCACGCGCCACATCAATGTTGTGAAATGGTATTCAAACATGCATGCACGCATCACCTCCATACATATGGATGTAGTGGTTGCCTTCGAACGGTACACTCCCTCGCGTGGTTATCGGCGACAAGCCTATATATTCGTGGGCCTGCGTGGACATCCATGATCACCTTGACCAATAACAAAATAGGTTACCATGGCGGGTTCTTCGTTTGGTTCGTGTTATCGTAGTATAGGTCATGGTGAGATTCAGACCTTAAGTTTGAGTGCATATACTATATATGCACGCATGCATGCATGAATCCCCGTTGTTGGCTTGAAGTGTGGGGTAACATACATATGCATCGTCAACCTAACCCTCAGTCGGTGTGGGGATTTCTAGTTCGAAATCACGGTGCCACATCAAAGTTGTTCCATTGTTACTCAAAAACACACCTCTCCATACATATGTTTGGGCCACACGCATGCAGTGGTTGTCTTCGGGGACTAGCTACTTGTGTGATTATTGGCGAGCTAGCCCATCTCCGAGGTCGCATGGACGGCCATCACATTGACCAACAACAAGAGAGAGGTTGTACGACCAAGGTGGATTATTCTTGGTCCGTTTTACGATCCATCTTGGTGAGATATGCCTCTCTTTCCCGCC